>NC_048286.1:643958-713958 GCF_009762535.1 Notolabrus celidotus | reverse complement strand
CCCCTCCAACTGGTCATAGGGAGACATTGGTTATAAGTCATGAGTTGAATGAATGGATTCTATCTGGGTGGATCATGTCTGCTGCTGAAGAATGGCGTTCAGGACCATGGAGCTCTGTGTTGTGTGTCGCTCAGACTTCAGGGACAGTCTTCAGAGCAGAGACTGAGCAGCAGTCAGACTGTTGTGTCTCCGTCTTTGTCCACCATCTCTAAGTTTGCAGCCTGTTATGCTGTCCTTTCTTTTTGTCCATTCCCATTTTTCAGCCTGACCACATCATCCCTCCAGTGACAGTGTAGTTTGTAGTTTGTCTTCTCTGTCAGTCTGATCTCATTAACAGTTCTCTCTCTGCCCCCCTTTTGTTTTTTTGCAGGTACGTACCAGGGTCAGTGGACCGGTGGGATGCGTCATGGTTATGGTGTTCGTCAGAGTGTACCGTACGGTATGGCCTCGGTCGTCCGCTCTCCTCTACGGACCTCTCTGGCCTCTCTCCGCAGTGAGCAGAGTAACGGCACGGTGCTGCGTGACAGCCTGTCCGACAGTCCTGCTGGAACACGTGGAGGCTTCGTACTCAACTTCCACTCAGACGGGGAAGGTTCAGAGAAGAAGAAGGGTCTCTTTCGCCGCGGCTCTCTCTTCGGTAGCCTCCAGCGACTGCGCAAGTCAGACTCCCGCTCCTCGATCTCCAGTAAACGCAGCTCAGCGCACAGCGACACCACCATGAGCCGCATCAGTTCCAGCGACGCCAACTCCACCATCAGCTTTGGAGACGGAGACGCGGGCGATGACTTCCTGCCTCTAGAGGACAACGTGGACGCCACCACCACAGAGTCCTACATGGGAGAGTGGAAGAACGACAAGCGATGCGGCTTCGGGGTGTCAGAGCGATCCAACGGCATGAAATACGAAGGCGAATGGTTGAACAATAAGCGTCACGGCTACGGATGCACAATCTTTCCTGATGGAACCAAGGAAGAGGGGAAGTACAAGAACAACGTGCTGGCTCGGGGCATCAGGAAGCAGCTGATCCCGCTGAAAAACACCAAGACCAAACAGAAGGCGGACCGAGCCATCGAGGGGGGCGGTGAGAGCTGCAGCCATCGCCAGAACCAAAGTGGAGATCGCCATCTCAAGGTAACACGCCCCACATGAATTCACGTTAGACAGATCCCTGCTCATGTATCTGTGTGACTTCATAAACCAACCAGGTTCTGCTTTAAATGAAGGACAGGGATGTGGAGGGGCAGGAGCAGGACAGGCCTGTCGTCCTGACTCCATCAGGTGTTTCTTTATATTCATTATATTCTACATTAGGTATGAACAAACTGTGAAAACAAGACCCCAAGTGTAGATCAACAGAACTGAATTGAACTGGCCTAAACAGTGCTTTAGACCCCAACAGGGTCATGAAGTCATTTCAGTTTGAAGTCCTTCACTCTCTCCTAAAGGGTTCAAAAGAATCCAGAGAGGCTCTGAGTCTGATGAGGATCTGGCCCCTGGAATCTATCTTTATTTTTAAAGCACCAAATCCCGACACATGTTCTCCTTAGACTCTTTCCAAACAGAGCCGGTCTAGACCGTACTCTATGTTCTGTTATTAACAAAGACCCAACATCAAGATAGGATCAGATCCAGTCCCATCTTACAGACAGGACTCAGTCTGATCTCATCTTAATCCACCATGAGCAGAGCACTTTGCAGCATTTAGCAAGTTACAGTGGCAAGGACAAACTTCCTTTAACAGGCAGAGACCTCCAGCAGGACCAGACTCATGTTAGACACACATCTGCTGAGACCGTGTTGGAAAGAGGGATAGAGGGAGATGAAGAGAGAGAGAGATGATAGTGGTGAGACGGATAGTAGTAGTTGTAGCAGCTGGAGTCTGGGACGTCCACAGAAGCAGAGATCCAGGGGAACCTACGAGACAAGGGAGCTCAGGGACTCCAGAAAGGTCTATGGTTAGTAACTTTAAGGGGACAGGAAGACAGGCAGAGAGAGGAGAGAGAGAGAAAGACAGGATCCCAGTGTGTCAGTCTTAGCCAATAGCAGCATAACTAAGAGCTGGTCCAAGCCTGATCCAGCTCTAACTATAAGCTTTATCAAAAAGGAAAGTTTGAAGCCTACTCTTAAAAGTAGAGAGGGTGTCTGCCTCCCGGACCCTGACTGGTAGATGATACCAAAGGAGAGGGGCCTGATAACTAAAGGTTCTACCTCCCATACTACTTTTAGAGACTTTAGGTAGGACCAGCAGGCCTGCATGTTGGGTGCGTAGAGTTCTAGAGGGGTAATAGGGCACCATGAGCTCTTTAAGATATGAAGGCTAACCTCCATGATACCTGTGCAGCAACACACTCCTCCTGAACCGTTGTGCGTTTTTCCACTTAAAGATCACCCAGATTGATTCAACTGGATTAGATTTGGCTCGTAGGTAGCTTAGCTTAGTAGCTTAGCTGCATCAAAGTGGTCTGTGAGCATGATCATCATACCCAGGCCTCCATCCAACAGGCCACAGAGAGAGGCAGCATTGATTGATGATGTGAAAGATAATCTACCTCTTCATGGTGATACATGCAGACTGGAGTGATGTGGTCATTGCGGACGCTCATACAGTTGATGGTGCAGACACTAGCTACATGTGGTAATCAGCTAATGCTATCGCTAGATTGAGTGAGGTGCAAACATAAATTCACACTGACTGTGATGCTAATGTTAGCTAGCTTAGAAACAGGCTGTAAACAAAGTGATCAGCTGACTCCTCAGAGTATCTGCTCGTACAACCAAACACTGACACGTCACTACCTTAAAGCTGTCCTGCCCTTAATCCTCCCCTCTTCCTGCTCTCTGTGACTCTGACCACCAGTCACTGAATGAACATCACGCGGTGTGAAGGAGAAACGACAGACTGAGACTCAGGAGTGTTTACTGAGGGAACAAACCAGCTGAGGACGAGGAGGAGGAACATTTACTACTGACTGATAGATAATCAGACTGATGTTTGCTAACAGTAGAGTATAGAATAATTGAATGAATATTACAAAGAGTGCAGGTTTATGGCACTTCTGCATGGACTCACACCAGACTGTGAGGAGTGTGTGGCACTGTGAGCTGGAGAAGACAGCAGCAGCCTGAAACCTCCTGCTGAGGAGACGTTGACATCAGTGTCCTAAATCCTGCTCCACATGGAGTCTAACACACACGTCTGACTGTAGGAATATGTTTCAGCTGACTACTGATGTTTCCATAGCAGACTGCAGGATGAACTACAGGAGGGACCTGGAGTCTTTCAATCCAGTTACAGACAGTAATAGACCAGAGCCCTACTGCTGCTGGATTACTTCACTAAACATGCACAACTGCAGGCTGTGCTAGGCTGTGCTAGGCTGTGCTAGGCTGTGCTAGGCTGTGCTAGGCTGTGCTAGGCTGTGCTAGGCTGTGCTAGGCAATCAGAATCAGAAATACTTATTTATCCTGGGGAGGGAAATTCTGTCATTACAGAGCTCTTATAAACAGTAAGTAAGAAAGTCAAAATATTACTAGAAGGAATAAAATAAGATATACATTTGAATAAAATAAAATAAAATAAACTAAAGATAAAAAATAAATTAAAATAAAGATAGAATAGAATCAAATAAATTAAAATTGAATAGAATAGAATAGAATAAATAAGAATAGAATAAATAGAATAAAATAGCCTAAAATAAAATAAAAATAGAATAAAATAAGATGAAAATAGAATAGAATATAATACAATTAAATAGAAATAGAATACAATTAAATAAAAAATAATAATAAAGTATACAGAAGCGCAGAATAGTTAGAGGTAGCTATGCACAAAAGTGCTGCGAATGAAGGAGATATGATGTTCAAATGTCAGAGATATTACACAGTGTATTGTACGGTTATTGCACAGAGTTCAGGTTATTGTTCAGTGATTAGAGGGAGGAGTTGTAGAGTCTGATGGCCACAGACAGGAATGACTTCCTGTGGCTATGCTAACTGTACTGATCACTCCTGATCACTTGTGATCACCATTGATCCCTCCCGTAGTGTCTGATCCATGTTTGCTCCAGTTAAACCTTGGTCCTCCAGACAGAGGGTGACTGTAGAAAGATGACGTCGTTCAGTAACACTATGAGCCCACCTGATCCTAACGCAAACTAAAAGGGGGCGGAGCTACTGTTCAACAAGACCAAGGTGTTTTAATGTGGGTCATTTATTCTAATGTTAAAGGAGGGAGGAAGAGAGAGAGAGAGAGAGCAGCTATCTGTGTATTTGTGTTCACAAGTCTCCTAGAGAGTGTTTGTGCAGAAGTGCAGGCATGTCTTGTGTGTGTGTGTGTGTGTGTGTGTGTGTGTGTGTGCGCCTGTGCGTGTGTGCGTCAGAAGTAGTGCTTGTCTAAATAAGGCTTGGGAGGAGGACGCTTATCAACAGCTGACAGGAATACAGTCTTTCACAGACACACAGGCGTACACATCCACAGACAGCTGTGAGGTGTGTGTGTGTGTGTGTGTGTATGTGTGTGTGTGTGTGTGTGCGTGCGTGTGTGTGTGTGCTCTGATGACATGTTGACCTTTACACTGCTGTTTTTATGTTCCTCGTTTATTGTTTGTTGATTGATTTATAGATCTCGTTTGTAGTTTGAAGATTGATTTCACTAAACAGTGTTTTCATTGTTGTGAAGTCATGCTGTCTGTAGCCGTGGTAACAGTTAAATTGAGCTTGTGTGTGTCGGTTGGCAACTGTGAATGTTGCTCGTTGCTTGATTTAATCATTTTTTATATATTATATTATATTATATTATATTATATTACATTATATTATATTATATTATATTATATTATATTATATTATATTATGTTATATTATATTATTTTATGTTATATTATATTATATTATATTATATTATATTATATTATATTATATTATTTTATGTTATGTTATATTATATTATATTATATTATGTTATATTATATTATTTTATGTTATATTATATTATATTATATTATGTTATGTTATATTATATTATATTATATTATATTATTTTATGTTATATTATATTATGTTATATTACATTATTTTATGTTATATTATATTATGTTATATTACATTTCATTACATTATATTATTATTATTATATTATATTATATTATTATATATTATATAATATAATTATATATTACATTGCCTTACATGACATTAAATTATATTATATTATACAAATGCTATATTATATTGTATTGTATGATATTATTTTATATTATATTATATTATTTATTATTATTGGGTTACATTACATTTAATTATATAAATTATAAAAATGTAATATTGTTACAATTATTATTGTTTTATACTACATCTTTTGTTCTATTATATGATAATAATTGTTAATGTCATGTTATTTTATTTTATATTATATTGTATCATCTTCCATTCTATTGCGTTATATTATACTTTATTATTTGATATCATATAATATTAAATTATATAACAACAAATTATATTATAATATACATATTATTGTATTATATTAAGTACTAAAAAAATATAAAGTTATATATATTATAATTATAAGTACATTATAGTGTATAATATATAAGAATATGTAATATATTAAACAATGTATGTTCTAGTATATTATATTATGTAATTGTATATTATATTATATTGAAATATATTATATTAAATAATTTATAAAATTAAAATGTATTACGTTATATTATAAAAATGCTATGTAACATTTAACTGAATTATTATAAATGTTATATACCATTATATGATGTAATATTATATTCAATTCTATTTAATATTTTATTATTTTATATTATAATAAATGTTATATTTTATTCTCATAGTAATTATTATATTGCATTCTATTCTATTATACTACTGTATTATATCATACTATTGTATTCTATTATGTTGTATTATATAACCTTATGTCATATTACACTGTATTTTATTATACCATATCATTTTGAGTTATATTAAAATGATTGTTATATTTTATTGTTAAGTACATTATAATAGTATAAATATTATATTATATTATATTATATTATATTAAATTATATTATATTATATTATATTATATTATATTATATTATATTATATTATATTATATTATATTATATTGAAACACATTGAATATGGTATTATATAATCTAATATAAAATAAGTAATAATAATAATATATTATGATAGACTGTAAATGATGTCATACCTAGAGTTAGAAGGTATTCAAATGTTGTTACTGTTAAACTTCCCCCACATTTTTCGGGGGCTATACAGCATCACTGTGAATAACTAGAAATCTGTTTATGGGCTCCAGAGGAGCTGCCTAAATCATTGCTTTATATAGTTAGCATGCTGCTGACATCATATTGAAACAATAACAAGGAAAAATCATCCTCTGATTCTTAGCGCACTGAGCAGCACACTGAGCGTCAACAACACAGTCAGAAACCATTTTAGTAGCGAGCCACAGGAGTGCAGAGAAAAGACACACAACCTTCATGTGGATATCTGTGCTGATATGTGGAAACAGATTACAACTCAGGTTGGCACGTGGCTTTGTTTTCTTCACCTTGCATCGGGGGGGGGGGGCTCCACAGCATCCTTGCAGCGGTCTGCAGGTGACTGGTCCTGAGATGGAGATGAAGAGTCTTTAGTGTACTTGTTGACAGTGCTTCTCTTGAACAGTGATTGTAACTTGGGAACAGGTACATTGAGTTAATGATTCACAGCAGCTGAATGAAGCCGTCCTGTTCCACAAAAGCAATGGGTGACATGTCTTCAACAGTAGAGTGGGCCACTGCCTCATGGCACAGTGTGGGTAAAGGAGCTACAGTGGGTGCTGAAAGTACTCAGACCCCTTCACTTTTTATACATTTGTTATGTTACAGCCTTATTTCAAATTTGATTAAAATATTTTGTCCCTCAACATTCTACACACAATACCCCATAATGACAAAGTGAAAAATGTTTTGTAGACATTTTTGCAAATTAATTAAAAATAAAACACAAATATCACATGTGCATAAGTATTCACATCCTTTACTTTGAAACTCAACATTGAGTTCAGGTGCATCCTGTTTCCTCTGACCGTCCTTGAAATGTTTCTACAACTTGATTGGAGTCCACCTGTGGTAAATTCAATTGATTGGACATGACTTGGAAAGGCACACACCTGTCTATATAAGATCCTACAGTTGACAGTGCATGTCAGAGCACAAACCAAGACATTTCCATAGACATTTCTGCTGCATTGAAGGTCCCAAAGAGCTCAGTGGTCTCCATCATACATAAATGAAAGAAGTTTAGAACCACCAGGACTCTCCCTAGAGCTGGCCGCCTGGTCAAAATGAGCGATCAAGGGAGAAGGGCCTTGTTCAGGGAGGTGACCAAGAACCCAACGGTCACTCTGACAGAGCTCCAGCATTCCTCTGTGGAGATGGGAGAACCTTCCAGAAGGACAACCATCCCTGCAGCACTCCACAGATCAGGTCTTTATGGTAAAGTGGTCAGACGGACGCCACTCCTCAACACAAAGCATATGAAAGTTTGTCAATAGGGACCTAAAGGACTCTCAGACCATGAGAAACCACATTCTCTGGTCTGATGAAACCAAGATTAAACTCTTAGGCCTAAATGTCTGAAGGAAACCAGGCACCACTCATCACCTGGCCAATACCATCCCTTACAGTGAAGCATGGTGGAGGCAGCATCAAGCTGTAGGGATGTTCTATCTTCCGCTGTGTGTGTGTGTGTGTGTGTGTGTGTGTGTGTGTGTGTGTGTGTGTGTGTGTGTGTGTGTGTGTGTGTGTGTGTGTGTGTGTGTGTGTGTGTGTGTGTGTGTGTGTGTGTGTTTTATTTTACGGGGTTAAGGTATGCATTTTTACTTGTGTGATATTCTGATATGTTGGTCCATGTTTTATCTGGTCCAGCTCCGGACATTTGCGTGATTATGCTGGCACTTCAATGCACTAACTTGCACTTTAATATAACTTATGTGTGCTCTTGTTAGGTATTGTTGTTTTCATTGTCATGCTACCATGATGTACTGTTTTCATGAACTCTGTTTTGACCTGCCAGGGATGAAAATTTGCCTTATGGCTAACTCTGGCATATTTACATTGTTGCAAACGCTGAAATGTTCATTAATATGCACTGTCCCTTTAAATAAATTAATAAATAAATAAAATGTTTTTCAGCTGCAGGAACTAAGAGACTAGTCAGGATCAAGATGAACACAGCAAAGTACAGAGAGATTCTTGATGAAAACCTTCCATTTTGGAATAAGGCTGTAACATAACAAAATGTAGAAAAGGTGAAGGGGTATGAATACTTCACTCCATACCTACTGTATGTATGTTGTTTCAGTGCAGAAGGATGTGAAGGCTCCATGTTTTGCAGTTTGACACACTCTTTGTATATGACTCTATATGGTGGCAGAGATACGGCTTGCTCTACAGAACACATTATTCTGCTGCTGGTCTGAAATGTAATACTTGAACCATCTCAACATAATAAAGCAGAAATGTATTTTTACTGAGCAGCTCCAGTTCAGCAGAGATGCTGCCATCTTTATGTGTGTGCATGTCGTCACTGCATACAGCACCTGTTAGTGTGAGTGTGCGGGTGAGGGGCGGACAGATGGTGAACAGAGAGAGAGAGGAGCAGCTCCACAGAAGAAATGTATGACACTATTTTTATTCAACATAAACTAAATCAAGATAAACAATACTGTCTGACCCTACATGGAGTTTGTAATTTATGTTAATATATTTGAAAAACTGGATGTATGACATTAAATGTAGAAATGAAGTCCTGTGGGGTCAAAGGTCAGTCGGGTACCCCGCCCCTGATACCAATCATATCCCAGTAAGCAGGTCATGAAGCAGTGACTCTGAGTCACGCTGGGAATCTTCTGTGAAAGCTGGATTATTTTTGATTTGATGATCAATATCTGAGTAGAAAGCAGCTCTGATGATGCTCAGTGAGCTGACCCAGAGCTCTTTGAATTGTTGGTGAAATGTGCCTTTATCTAAACTCGCCTCTGTCTGTTAAACTCTGCTCAGAGGTCAGAGGTCAGATTAAAGTGAACCTCTGCAGGATGTTTGGATTTCACTGACGGATTAAAATCAAGATTCAAATTTGTTGTTTACTCATTCTGTGTGTGTGTGTGTGTGTGTGTGTGTGTGTGTGTGTGTGTGTGTGTGTGTGTGTGTGTGTGTGTGTGTGTGTGTGTACTTGCAGAACGTCACACGCCCGGGCAAAAGGTGAGGCTGCAGACCAGGCTGCACAGTCATCCAATCAGGACTCAGATATCGCCCGTGCTGTAGCCAGAGAGCTGTCCCCCGCCTTCCACCAGCCAGGTAACAACAGCAACAACAACAGCAACAACAACAACAACACAAAACAACAACACAAAACAACATAAACAACATTCATTGTTAGAATGAACTATCTGCATGCAACAGGTTAGACTTGGTGGTATGGCTCTGTTCTAGGAGCTCCCTGGAATGCCAAAACCTGAGGTGGGGAGAGCACACCTCCCCTCTCTTTCATGAGCATGCATTTGTATCCACATTGTTTTGATGCTAACGGAAGCTAAAGTTTTAGCCACTTTGTTTTAAATCTAACTGAAGCTAACAATTTAGCAACATTGTTTTAATGCTGACAGAAGCTAACATTTTAGCCTCATTGTTTTGATGCTAACTAAAACTTAACTTTTAGCCACATTGTTTGGCTGCTAACGCAAGCTTATGTTTTGTAGCCACATTATTTTCATGCTAACGAAATTTAACATTTTAGCCAAATTGTTTGATGCTAACATAAGCTAACATTTTATCCACATTGTTTTGATGCTAACGGAAGCTAAAGTTTTAGCCACTTTGTTTTAAATCTAACTGAAGCTAACAATTTAGCAACATTGTTTTAATGCTGACAGAAGCTAACATTTTAGCCTCATTGTTTTGATGCTAACTAAAACTTAACTTTTAGCCACATTGTTTTGCTGCTAACGCAAGCTTATGTTTTATAGCCACATTATTTTCATGCTAACGAAATTTAACATTTCAGCCAAATTGTTTGATGCTAACATAAGCTAACATTTTATCCACATTATTTTGATGCTAACGGAAGCTAATTTTTTCAGCCACATTGTTTTGATGCTAAGTGAAGCTAGCGGTTTTACCTCACGTTACGATCTGTGGCTTCAACAAGCAGAAGCCAAATGTGTCTGAACTCTTTTCTGCTGGGTTATTTGACATGACGTGTGATCAGTTTGTCAGTTTGATTTCACTCCATGGACCATCGTGCTGACAGCACATTCATCTTTATATTTTATTCAGCTTTATTAATTAATTATAAAACAGAGATGAAGGATAGAAACACAGTGAAGCTTGACTTTGGTTTAAACATAAGAAACACACTTCACCACTGTGCTAATGCTAACCCCAGACACTGATACGGAGATACTGTAGAAGCTAGCATGCCTGAGAGTCACCAGTCATCTTCAGTCAGGTGAAAAGCGTGAAGTCTGGAGAGCATGAGTGAAATAAAGCTTCCACTGAGCGCTCTGTGGAGCTGCAAACATATATATATATCACCTGAACTTCACGTTGGTGATGGTTACATCTAAACAACAATCCTTCCCTTTACACCGCCGCCAGGATGAAGCTTATAAAAGTACAGACAGATAAATGTGTTAGGATCCGGTCGGGTCAGTGATGCTGCAGTTTGAGGAGTAGGGTGAGAAACTCTTCCTCATCAGAGCAAAGGTGACTGATATCATTCAACTGTCTCTCCCTCCCTCCACACTAAACATGACCCTACCCCTCACCTTACCTCAGAACACTGTATCACCACACTGTCAGGATAAAAGGGTACGGCTGTGAAAACAGACATTATTGCTAAGCTAGCGTTCGCTTCACAAGCCATCAAAGCAGCCATGTTGATGTTACTCACTGGTTTTTACTGCTGATCATTCTTCAGTTTGACCATTGTTGTATTTGACCTGAAAGAGAGCATCGTTGGAGGAGAGAGGATACAAACATGATGATAAGAAATAAAAGGCATAACTATGAGGACCAGAAGAGTTGTTATTGAGCAGATTGTGATATTGACGTACTGGTCCTTTAAATCTAACCTGCTGTGGTCCTGTTTCTGCACGCTCATATCTCTGTGTTTCAGGCCCTGACTACATCCGACAGAAGTACAATGAGCCAGTGGAGGTGAAGGAGGTGGTGGAGGAGAAAAAGGAGAAATCTCCATCAGGAAGCCCTCACTTCTACAGGAAAGGCACGACGCCTAACCAGTCTCCCTCTCAGAGTCCAGCTCCCAGCCCCCCTCCCTCACCCTCAGCCGGAATAAAGACCTTCTTGAGCAGTAAGGCCAGTGTCGCTCCTGCTGCCAAAGAGAACAAAGCTCCGCCGGCCGAGTCCCTGACAGCAGGTACGACCCGACACCTGACGGACACGGTGAAGCGTCCTTCAGCAGCTTTAACAGGCTGATGGTGTGATAATCAGCAGAGTGAGCAGACAGATCTATGAGGTCTAGATCAGGGTCAATATTGAGTATCTCGTCCTGTGCTGAACAGCAAACTTTAAATCAAACCCTTAAAGAGAAGTACTGAAGGTGAGGAGACTCCAGACCGTTCCTGATCCAGAGTCTGACGGTGGTTGGGTCAGTGTGGATGCTCCTCAGTAAACGGTCAGCTGTTTGCCTGCTCTGAACGCTGGAGCCGAGTGTAAACACTTACCTGGTAGCTTTGGATCAATGTGATCAGTTATGGATCAGTTATTGATCAGTTATTGGTTTTTCACACTTTCCTCCAGGGACTGCTTTTGAAAAGAGTTTGACTTTGTGTACACTTGAAGTCTTCCTCCATCCTCTTTAGAGTTTGTAAATCAGAGGATCATCTTTTTGAAGGTCCCTTATTTCACACGATGAAGTCCCCAGAGTTTAACGTACACGAAACTCTGAACCCAGAGTTCGGATCATAATGCATCAGATCATCACGTGTTAAAGATTAAACAGGTGTTGATTCAGTCGACCCTTTATAGAGTCATACTCAACAGAGCAGTTTACAAAGGAAAGACACAATCACCCACCCAACCCTAGGTCCAGTCCTCCACATAGATCCATATAGACCTACAAATATCCATACATATCCACATACACCTACATACATCCACATAGATCCATACAGATCCATATACATTAAGTCCATATAAATCCACATAGATCCACATAGATCCAAAAAGTTCCACAAAGATCCACAAAAATCCACAGATCCACAAAATCCATCCAGATCTATACTGATCCATATATAGTAGGTCCACATAGATCCACATAGACCCATACAGATCCAAAGCAATCCATATAGTCCAATATATTTCAATATAGATACACATAGACCTGAATTGATCCTTATAGATCCACATCAATCAACATAGACCCACATAGATCCACATATACCGACATAGATCCATATAGCTCCACTAAAATCCACATAGATCCATATAGTTCCACATAGATTCACACTGATCTAAACTGATCCATATAGATCAACATAAATCAACATAGACCCACATAGATCCACATAGACCCACATAGATCCACATAGATCCACATAGATCCACACAGATCTGAATTGATCCGTGTAGATCCACATAGACCCACATAGATCTACGTAAACAAAAAGATCCATATTAATGCATATAGATCCACATAGATCCACATTAATCCGTATACGTAGATCCACATAGATCAACGTAGATCCATAAAGATCCACATAGATACACATAGATCTACATAGATCTACATAGATCTACATAGACCTACATAGATCTATATAGGCCCACATAGATCAACATACATCTATATAGATGCACATATATCCACATTGATCCATGGTGAGTTCTGTTCAGTGATGGTCCAGATGGAGACACATTGAGGGACTGTAGAAACAGCACCAGGAGCAGAAACAAGGCTCCTGGAGCAGGAAGGACACTCACTGTGTTAGTATGACTGAGTGATGTCACATCAGATCAGGTTTTCCAGGATCTCTGCAGGTTATCTGGAGGATTCTCAGGACAGTGTTTGAAGCCGTTTAGGAGAGCTGAAATCATGATGATCACACATTTACATAAAGAAAGCATGTTCGTCCTCTCCATGTTGATACCAGTATTCATATCTTTAACAATATCCTTTAAGGTGCTTTTAGACGCCATTTATTACATGATTGTCCTTAGAACCTCACAATTAATCAATAAAAATGACAATAATTCACTATCTGACAGCTTTAATAATTATATTTTTATATCATTAGGGCCCGAGCACCAAGGTCGGCGAAGGCCCTCTTGTAACCCTAAGGATTTTTCTTTCTTTCTACCTAGCAAAGTAAATTACCTTTTTGGAGCCTTCAACATGCCCCAAAACTCACCAAACTTGACACACTCATCTGGCCTGGTAAAACATTTTGATATTCGTATGGTCCCACGCAAAAAGTCCCAAAAATAGGATCTTCAAAAAGTATTTCTAATGTCATGGTGAAATCACAAAAGAAAGTCAGCCATCTTTTTCTTTTCAATTTTTCACCTGATTTGCAAAGGTATGTATTTAAGAGATCTTGCACTAGGCCTTTTCTCCGATCAAGTCCAAACCACTCACATTTTGTAGTAAACACACTGACGATTCAAAGTTATCAGAAAAATTGTGGGCGTGGCAGACATTCAGGCGATGCATCAAACACATGTCTCGCCATTTAAAGGAAATTGAATTTTGGGGGCTTTAAAATGCACAAAATCTCACCAAATCGTTCACAAGCATCGGCCACACGCATCGGCCACACATATCCCATTTATATATTTTGGGACTCTCGTCAAAGAAAGTCAAAGATCTGCTCCATAGCGCCCCCTAAAGGGTTAAAACCTTGAAAGAAAAGGGGAAAATAACCCCCCCCCCATAAAGGTTTTTTTGAGCTACGTGCACAATTTTGGACATGCATATTCAGGGCATCAGGGCGCACAAAAAAGCCTCTTGCACCCATATCCAAAAACCAACAGGAAGAGCGCCATCTGGCTTTGAATGTGAAAAATGGCCCCCAAGTAAGGGTGAATACCTTAATGGTACACAGCAACACCTGCTGCACATCAGGCTGTGGCGCACATCAGGTGGTGGTGCACACAGGTGGTGGTGCACATCAGGCTGTGGCGCACATCAGGTGGTGGTGCACACAAGTGGTGGCGCACATCAGGTGGTGGCGCACATCAGGCTGTGGCGCACATCAGGTGGTGGTTGCTGGTGTGCGAGTGCCCGCTGATCGCCACTTGTGGCTTTAATTATTATATTTCTGTTTTGAAAGTAACTCTTAGTTTATCTGTTGAAGAGCGGCTCAGATCTGTCATTCTATTCAAAGGGAATGTCCAGACATGACAGTGAACAGACTTTTCTCAGCCCACTGGTCCAGAGTCTGTGTAGTGACAGTCTGACCCACCAGTGTACCTTGGTATTCTAATGTTGAGGATGCACCGCCAGGGTTTCCCTCACGGAGTCAAGACCTTTCCACAAAAGAGATCAGACCTTCATTTAACGTAATCCTCTATTGATAAACCACAGGACCATCTCTCTCTCTCTCTCTCTCTCTCTCTCTCTCTCTCTCTCTCTCTCTCTCTCTCTCTCTCTCTCTCTCTCTCTCTATCTATCTTGGTGGTTTGATCCTCCTCCTACTGTGTGCATGATGGGCTGGATGCCAGACCTCCAGGTGCGCTCCAGATAAGTGGATGAGGAGCTTGATCTCCTGAGCCTCAGCTCACAGCTCCCTCAGAGATCTCTGTGTGGTAACTTTGGTTGTCTTCTCCTCTCTTCTCCTCGGCAGGCATAACAAAGGCAGCATCCAAACAGTCACTAAGACAGGAAGTCAGACAACAAGAGGCGCCCGCTGCAGTCAAACCCGCCCCTCCCACGACCACCAGCAGTTACCCCAGCAATGGGCAGATTCACTCCCAGTACCACGGGTACTATGTCATGGCCGACGTCAAGGCCCTGCCACCGGAAGACCCCATCGGTCTGGAGGATGACTTCCACCCGTCAAGCATGGCACGCTTGCCGCCACCTGCCAAACAGATTCTGGCACCAGCACCGAAAGCCCTGCCCGCCCCGAGCCCTTCAGCAGCTCCACCCAAAGAGTCCGCCAAAGCTCCAGAGTCTGCCAAACCAAAAAGACAGGAATCAACTAAACCAAAGAGCCTCTCAGAAACCAAGAAAGCTAGCATGGAAATAGCTCCTGAAATCCTCGAAGAAGAGTCGGTGAGTTAGAGTCCTCTCACACGTGGATCAGGGGAGGCCCTGCTCCTTTAGGTCTCTGCAGTTTGACGTTTGAACCTAAAGGAACCTAGACTTGATTGTTTAACTCAAGATGCTTTTAAATCCAAGTCTTAGCTGTAAATGTGTCAGGGCCTGAACCCCGTGAGACTGGTCCTCAGCCGGTCCTCTGAGGGGAGGGGAGTCTGATGAAGGCCCCTCTCTCTGATGAGAATCAGCACATATCTGTTCTGGGCTCCATGTTAGACCGGTCCAGACGGGCCAGCTGACTGCACGCTCAAACGCGGTCTGAAGAGATCAATGCTTTCGTGGTCATGTCTCCTACTTTCACATGGTCTACCTGTGATCCTCGGTGTGTCAGGGATTCTTGTCATCGTTTCATAAGGGCCTGCCTCGCGTGTGTGTGTGTGTGTGTGTGTGTGTGTGTGTGTGTGTGTGTGTGTGTGTGTGTGTGTGTGTGTGTGTGTGTGTCATAGTTGAGAGGAGTCTCAGCTTCACTGTCACTCCTGCAAATCCTGCATCCCTTAAAACCATCGTAGCAAAAGTCAACATGTAAAGAGATCACCAGAAAAGGGAGGGAGAGGGAGGGAGGACCAGAGCAGGAAGGAGAGAAAGGTCCAGACCACTGGAGTTGGCTGGAATATGAGGGTTCAGTGAGGATGTACAGGATATGGACAAGTGAGCAGAGGATAGAAGAGACCAGGTAGTGTAGGAACGACTTGTTACTCTCTTCTGGTGTGGACATGAATCAGGAGATGTCTCTCAGACCAGCAGCAGCATGAACCCTATGATAACTGTGCTAGCACAATGACAAAGAAGAAAGTGCAGAGTTATATTCAATCCCTGAGCATGTCGCTGCTCTGTCTCTCAGAACAAGGTCTTTCCTTCTGCAAGGCTCTCCTTAAGGAGTTTTTGGACAGGAGGAACTTTACCCCTGAACTATGGGGGGGCTTCAATTCTGAACATGTCTGATTGGTAGATTAAAACCAGTGTTTTTATTCTGCCCGCCGTCCACAATAACATCACACACATCTGTGATTCTCTTGTTTAGCAGCTTGTAACAGTAGTCTTCTCTCAGCCCACCGTGAATGCGTCTCTCCCGGTGTTATGGTTTTAAAAGTGACCCTGTAACCTGGAGACCTTCAGCTGAACGTGTCAGTGTTTGTGGAGTTTACACAGCTGTTGAAACACAGAGGGAGTTCCTGGGAATGCAAACTAGTTTAGTTTTTATTAAGATTTCTAAATATCCTCATCAGATATTTAATGATCGTCTAAAGACGTTTATGAGGGATGCATCCGGCTGAAAGTCTCCAGTTAACAGGGTCGCTGTTTAAACCAAAACACCAGTCGATCTCTGTCACGGCTTTTTGAGTTCAAAAGGATTTTAAAGCCGTGTTGAAACGTCTTTGCTACTCGCGCTTATCTCCTCTCACGTGTTGATTCAGTGAATCCATCTGTGATGAAATATAGCACCATCTAAAACAGACCAGCTGAGTCTCTTCATGCTAACAGGCTAACTGTTGTGTTACTCATAATGATACCTGCCTGTCCGTCTGCTTCTATGGTGTCATCTGTGATGAATGGCATTCCTCTTTGTTTTACTGCCCTCTACTGGTCTGGTGGTGTAGTGCATTAACTTTTGTTTTCTCCATACGTCACTGGCCTGATTTACACAATCTACCCGGGACTTCAGCCCACGGTCGAAACAAAGCCAACAATGGGGGACCAGGAACCTTTTAGTTCAGGGGAAAGTAGTTCTGGGGACTAAAAGACCTGGAACTCTTGGTCCAAATGCACCTTTTGTGATGTTCCAGATTCAGGGTGTGCAGTGAGCTCAATGTCGGTCCTGCTCATGACGCTGAGATCAGGAGACGCCCTGAGCCTGGTTCTGTGTTGGACATTCAATCATGTACTATAGTTCTGAGGCCTGACAGGACATCTGATACTAAACATATAAAAATGAAGGACCGGAACAAACTGGGTCTTGTTCCTGGTGGAGAGGAGCCAGCTAAGAGAGAGAGTGACTTTATCTGTCCAGAGCTTGCTGTTAAAGATCTGCTGAAGGGAAACTAAATACAAGAATCCACAGCACATGATAACAAACTCAGGATCATGACCACGCTCTCTTTATCTTCACAGGGCCCTAACTCCGTCCTGGTGGCTCTGGTGATGCTGCTGAACGTAGGTCTAGCTATCATTTTTGTCCATTTCCTCACCTGACCAAATCTTCACTCAGGTAAGACTTCACTTCTGCCTGTCATGAAACTGAAACTGTGTCACTGAAATACTCCTGCAGCTTTCTCTATGTGTACTCTCTGCCTCTAAAGAACACACTGGATACATTCATGCTCTACCTCGTGAGTCTGACCTGTCTTCTCACAACAAGTGAGGTCTTAAAACAGAAGCAGCTCGCCTCCTAACTTTGGATAAGACTCGGCCTGACCCCACCTTAATCCACCATGAGCATTGCACCTCACAGTATTTAGCTAGTTACAACAGCAAGGACAAACTTCCTTTAACAGGCAGAAACCTCGAGCAGGACCAGACTCATATAAGACAGACATCTGCCTCGACTGAGTTGGGTCTGGAAAGAGGGATAGAGGAGAATAAGAGAGAGAGGTCGCCTTTAAAGCAGAAGTTTTTATCTTGACGCCAGGCGAGGGTGAAACTCCTCCATTAGAATCTGAACTGAGTATTTTGAGGTTTGATTGCTGCTCCTGAGTAGGGCTGGGCGATGATTCGAGAACAATAATTATCGTGATATAATTTTTCTCAATATAAATATGACAAATGCTTGATAAGAATTCAATATAAATAAACCTGTAATTACACCCCCCAGCCATCGGAAAAGGGGGCACTAGTGAGCCTTAAACGTTAGTTGCCACCTAACATTAGACAGAAGAAGAAGACTGCATTGAACAGCCAATCATGTCGCAGGGTGGGAGGTAGGCGGGGCTTAAAGTCGTTTGGAGCGGAATGTAAACACAGCTGAGACAAGCGACAGTGACTCTGAAGAAAACTCAAAACCTAGCAGCTCACAGCAGAGTGGTTAGTCTGACACTGAGTCGACTCTGTGTTAACTATTAACTTCATACACTTCATTAAATCTACTTTCAGGATGTGGGGAAAGGAAGAGCACAGAGACAACTTCTTCGACCGTAGGAGAACTGAACACTGAACGATGTGATGCATTCACTGCACTGTGGAAAACAACATCACTCTGTCTGTAACCCTTAGTAATCTTAAAGGGGAGAGCACAACTCAAAACAATACTCTATAAACTGATACACAGAATACAGTTTGATATATCTTTGTTGTAAATTTAAATCAAATTATGGAAATAACCTCAACCTGAGAAAAATAAGAATCTACAAACTAAAACTTCACAAAAATCTCATCTTCCATTAAAGACCTGCTTCCTGTTAGCACCGTCAGAAATGATGGATTTAAGAAGTTCATCAGAAAACTAAATCCAGATACAAACTAACAAACTGTCTTCTTTCTTCAACTTTCACTCAGGAGCAAAAATCTGACTTTGCATTTAAATGAAATAATGATTTGATATTTATCATGATAATTATGGATATCGACTGATATGAAATATTTTATCATGAGAACATAATTTTCAATATCGCCCAGCTCTACTCCTGAGACAGGATTATTTGCTACATGGGGGTTGGGAGGAGCAGGCCTCGATCATGAGAAGCTGAAAGGTAGGGCATGTAGGTTGCTGGTGTCGGGCCTGCCTCTCTGCCGTCCTGAAGGAGCTGACGGTGCTGACGGTGCCGACGGTGCCGACGGTGCCGACGGTGCTGACGGTGCTGGAGCTCGGGGAAACTTGATTTGGCTCAGTGTCAGGAGGAGCAGAGAAACAGGAGGTTTTAGGGTCAGTTCAGGCTCAGGGGCTCTTGGCAGGCGTCTGATGAAGAAGGTAGTGACGAAGAGCAGACGGTCATGGTTACTGTTAGGATCTGTTTGAAGTGGTGGATAGAAACAGGGGGGGACAGATTGGATGATCTAATGAGGACAGGCTGAAGCTTTTGGATGGAGGTGGGGCTACAGTTGATTGGAGGGATAAAGGCTGGTTTATGCTTCTTCGTCTCCCCTACGCAGCATGGACTGATGCTGACATGAGCACCATATACTTGTACGTCGATGTGTCCGTGACACGCAGCAATTCTCACCTGCTTCCGGTCCCGCTACGATCTCTGTTTCCTTTTCCACAGAGATTCAGAGCGTGTTCTGTTAATCTACAGCTGATACATGTTGCTGTTTATCATACAGACATGATTACATGAAGAATAGAGAGGAGGAGATGAAATACACGGCCAATGTGCAGATCCTGTAAGTGCTGTAGTGCGAGAAACACAATGACACTGAGTGGACCAATCACAGGGCTTGCGGTCCGCGTCGATTCTACATGTAGCTACATTTTGGAGGAGGTGCACGTCAGCTACGTGCGTAGGCCTCTGCGTAAGTACGGGAGCTACGTGGACCTCAGGCGTAGGCTCCGCTGTCGATTCGACCCAGAAGTATAAATCAGCCTTTACTGGAGAGTAGAGATGCAGGCTGCAGAGACTGACAGCATGCTTTGATCAGCTAACCTGACCCAGGACCAAATGAGTACTTGTCACAGGATCGCTGGGGATGGGGCCCAAAGAAGTCTCCTGTCTGGTGGTCAAAACTAGCAGAGTGATTTTCAGTGTGTTTATTCTCTGACCCCTATCACCGCTCCCTCTCTCTCTTATTCTCCTCTATCCCTCTTTCCAGACCCAACTCGGTCGAGGCAGATGTCTGTCTAACATGAGTCTGGTTCTGCTCGAGGTTTCTGCCTGTTAAAGGAAGTTTGTCCTCTCCGCTGTAACTGTTATGTATGAGCCACACCAGCACAGGTTGTGGCTGTAGTTTACGGCAGTTTAGCAACAGTTTTCAGTATAACAGTCTTGTTGGGGAATGCTACACATGTGTGTCATGAAGTGTAATGTGTAGCGCACAACAATGTTACCTCATGTAAATTGAGGCAGTGGTCTTTAGGTTATTACATACAACTGTAACTAGCTAAATACTGTGAGGTGCAATGCTCATGGTGGATTAAGGTGGGGTCAGACTGAGCCTTATCCTGTCTTGGTGTTGGGTCTCTGTTCATAATTTGACATAGAGTGGTCTAGACCTGCTCTGTTTGTAAAAGAGTCTTGAGACAGCATGACAGCATGCCTTACTTCCACTGTGAGTTTAATACGATCAGTTAACTTGACCCAGGACCCAAAGTCTTCCTGTCACAGGACTGCTGGGGACGGGGCCCAAACAAGTCTGCTCTCTGGTGAACTAAAAGTTAGACCTCAGTCAGGTTCCGGGCTGGATCCAGACTGGTCTATGTTGCTGATATGAGTGTGTTTATTCTCTGACCCATCACTAAGCTCTACCCCTTCAGTCAGGTCTGCTCCACCTGTCCAGCCCTGCTCCTCTGTGGGCTCAGATGTGGCACACACACTTCAGAGAGTCAGAAATAGTCCTCTCTCTCTGAGGTGTCTCCTCGCTGAGCTGACAGTGACGGACAGAGACAAGTGACCCACCTATTTTAGAATCCAGTCCGGTTCTGCGTCTGAAGAACTGTCGTGACCCAGCTGCAAACACAACATCTGATGTCCTTCTATATAAAACACACATGCTGTCTCTAATCCCTCACTTCTCTTACCTTACAGTGGACTCGTCCAAACTGGGAGTCGCTAACTCTCCGTCAGCCAAAGGGGCCTTTTCAAATATGCCGCCAGTCAGAACGGCAGACACCAGCAGGACGGAGGACTGAAAATAGACTAATGAAGGAAGGAGGAGGAGGAAGAGGAGGAGGAGATGAAGGGAGGAAACAGAAGGAGCAGAGGGAAGAGAAAAAGCAGAGAGAGAAAGATGAAACTTCCACCATCACCCACCCACCCCCCTTGGGTGCCTGAGTCGGACCTGATTGGACTGGCGATGATTTGTGACTCCGCTCAGAGTGCAGTGACAGCTGAAGCAGGCAGAGGCTGTTTAGAGAAGGCCTGAGCCCCTCCATCCAGGTTCCCAATAACAGGAGGCCAGCAGAGGAGAGTGAATGGGAGTGAGGCTGAGACCTGGCATCTGTACTGCCCATAAATGCCTGTAATGTGTGTGTGCTCATCCAACTGTTCAGCTCCTTTGGAAGCTTTGAAATGCTGCAATAAAAAGCTTGTGCGCCGTCCAGCTGAGTGGAAGAATATTTGTTTCCTAGACGATCCTGCAGAGGAGCAGAGACAGGGCTGCTTCTGCAGGACTGATCCTCAGGTCCAGCACTGTTGCTCGCATGCTTCCTCTTTACAACATGAAGGACACATGCACAATCAGATCTGTTACATAAAACATTTTGAACTGCAGTGCACTTTAATTGAGCTGTTCAGCAGGTCAGTCACACCGATCAATGCCTTCCTGCTGCCGTCTGCTGCACACAGCGTCCGTCACAGCGCCCTGCTCCGTGTGATCGCTCAAACATCAGACTCTGCTGCAGCTCTCTGATTCTCCTCAACTCTTCTCTTACATAAAAATCCACACAAACAAGTTTGGACAGAGACCAGGAGTGTGCATATCTCAGTGTGGTGTATTCGTGTGTGTGTGTGAGATAGAGAGAGAGTGTGTGTGGGTGGGCAGGGGGTGCACTGGGTATGTTCGTAGATGCACTTTGAGCTGATGGAAGCCAACAGCTGCCTTACCGTTTTACAGAGTGACGTGTTGGTGGGTGAGAAGGGCCGGGGCAGGAATGTGAAGCGCTCGGCTGTTCTCCCTCTGCCATGTCCTGGGAGAGCGGCTCTATTTATACCCGTCTGTCTATCGATCTGCTCAGATCTGTTTTTATCTCTCTGCTCACTGCTGCACACACATCAGCTGGCTTTTTATTCCAGAGAGATAGAAGAAGAAGAAGAAGAAGGAGAAGAAACTCCACTTCTGATTGAAGAGGTTGCTGAACACAGTTATTTGATCACCCTCCACTCATTAGTGATTCTTTTTTTATCATTCATGTTCCCACGATGATCCTGACACCACACAGGCTCATGTGTTTGTGATGAGCCGGAGAGCGACAGTAAAGCTAAATATAAGTTTGTACATTCAGAGACGCTCTGATTGGTCCTGATGCAGATGAATTCCTCTCTGCTCAGAAGTCTTCACATCAACTTTTTACATTTCAAACACTTCAGGCTAGGTTACCTCCTCACTGACAGCCGGTGTCAGTGCTGGCTGTCCCTCAGTCTGCCCCCTGCGCTCACACGGCCCTCACACAGCCCTCACACAGTCAGGGAGTTGCTGCTCTGACTTTGGTTCATGCAGGAGCTGGAAGTCTTATCCTGGAGTCAGATACTAGAGTTGCAAAAGGGGTGGAAAATTTCCAGAAAGTTTCCAGTAAATTTCGATGGGAAGTTAACCTGGGGAATATTGGAAATATTCCAAATTGGAAACTTTCCATGGGAATTATGTGAATGAACTGTGAATTGAGAGTAATTGAATGGAAAGGTATCATATCCAAGCATAAATATTTGTTTTGTTATAAGCAGACATCCATCCAAAATAATACAATTAAAACAGATTTATTTGTAAGTAGAACTTTATCAAGTGTGAAATATTTGATTGAACAATCAATTCTTTCATTGAAGAACAAGAACATGAATGTTGAGTTAAATATTACTCATCCCCCTGACCCAACCCATTCAAAAATTAACAACAAAGCAATCCCAACAAAGTCCCATTTAAAATGTTAAATGAAAAGAGCCACTCTCCCTCCAACAAAGTCCCATTCAACATGCAAATCAAAAAGCATCTTCCCTCAAGCTTCTCAAGCCTAGCCTCTGCAGGATTCTAGAAATCATCTGTGCTTCATGTGATGGAGGAATGCACAGTGCATGTAGGGGGCGTGGTCTCAATAGCCCTGCAGTAAGCAGTGCTATGTGTATGTGATTGAGGAATAGCAGAGATATTCAACTGTAATTACATGAAATCTGGTTGTTTTAGTCAGGATTATGCTAAAATATATTTTCCCCAACTATATTTAAGTTCCTTATTAAGAGCCAACCTTCAATTTAGTCAATTCCTGATTTATTCCCATTTATTACCATAAATTCACATTAATTCCCATGGAAAGTTTCCAACTTTGAAAATTAATGGAATTTTGCCACCCTATCAGACACACACACGAGTACTTGTAGAAGCTCCAGCCTGCAATTTTATTTGAGTCACAGGAACAAAGAGTGTGTGTTTACTGAACCCTTTTGAGTTAGCTTGAAGAGCAGCTAGCCTGGCAGTGTCGGATCAACAGTGAGACCGTGCAGGGGCGGAGCCAGACCATGAGCTGTATGTGCACACTTAAATGAACCTCTTTGTTCTTCCATGTTGTGCATCTGTTTTTTTCTCTGTGACAGACTGATGGACGGACAGGAAGGATGAATCCAGAGTGTCTCACATTCAGACTTCACTGATCTGTAGGGATGGAAGGATACACTCAACCCACGACTCGATTCAAATCCCGATTTTTGGTTCACGATACGATTCACTCACAATTCTCTAACGATTTTCAAGATAACTGGATTGAACTCAAAATTTAGATAACTATTATTGTGTTTCAGTCCTCAGGTATGGACAGTTGGGATATATATTTGTTCTCTTATATTCATTTGTAAACAAAGTCATCCTTTTTCATTTTTAAGGTGTGTTGTAACTCAAATTAAACCACTGCACACTTTAATTTCTAAAATCTAAAATCACCGTACAAAAATAACTTGTTGGAAAATTTCAGAACAATTATAGAGAAATGGAAAGTGAACGATTCCCAAATGAAAGTATTTAATATTAAAACACATAAGGTCAATCTCTTTAAATAAACTAAAGAGCACCTGGCTGTGAATTGACATGTTGTTCTTCAGGAATATCAGGCAAAGACAAAATGCTGCCGTACCTCAGACTGTAAACACAAAGGTGCATCCTGACCTGCTCGGTCTTCACCTGCTGCCTCCATGTCTGTTACACTCCACTCAGAGAGTGACGAGCAGACAAGAGACTTCATGATGTTGAACAAGCGGAGTGAAATGCAGATAGCGCCTTCTACTGTTTAAAAATAATATCCAGATTCAAATGTTGTTGAATCGATTTTAATCCACCCTTATTTGTACCAATTTTTTACCGTTTTGTGATATATCCTTACATCCCTACTGATCCGTGCTGAAAGCTTCACCTCACTGTGAGTGTGGGACTCTCTGAGACCTGGAGTGGGCCTGCTGTGGTCTGAGTCATGTTAGGAACGGGACAAAAGCTTCTCTTTATGTGTTGTTATCCAGAGAGAGTTATTAGAGCCGTGTGTGTGTGTGTGTGTGTGTGTGTGTGTGTGTGTGTGTGTGTGTGTGTGTGTGTGTGGGTGTGTGACTCAGGTTGATCAGAAGAAGAGAGTGTCCAGAAGTCCACAGCTCTGGATGAGTACAGGTCATAAGTTCAGTGTGTGAGTCCAGGTGGATCATGTGTGAGGTCATGTTTTAAACGGCTTTAAAGAGCTCAGGCTGAGGAAGAGGAGGAACACAGGACAGATGTTCACTCTGAATCTGGATCCAGCTCCACACTGTAGACTGTTGACATCTTCAGCCTACATTTAGACCTCTCAGCTTCTTTCTCTCTTTGCTTGTCCTCCTCTGCTGAAGGCCTCTTCATGGTGTTGAGTGAGGAAGATGAGGTGTTCAGGTGGAGCTGTGAGAAACGATTGTAGATTTGTATTTTCCCATGTTATAGATGAACTTAAAGGTATTGATGATTTGAGTTTGAACAGACTTGATGTGAGAGTGTTTGTCACACCGTCGATGTGTGACGGCTAGGGATGGGCATTTCAAGCCAAAATACTATTGATAATCGTTGGCATCTATTCAACGATTATTCGAATAATCCCCCCCCACACACACACACACACACAGACGCACACACAGACCTGTCCCATTAACAGCCCTTTTGTGTGTCGGCCTTGTTAACCAGCAGCAGGACGAGGTGCTGTTAGTAGCGGGCACTGTCTCGACCTTTATGTCGGTGTCTCTGTGACGCAGCATGGCGTGTGTGTTTACATGTTACAGTCATGCTCAGTCTCTGAAACACGTGTGTAGTAGTGTGAGATTCAGAAACGGAGAAAATAGCTGTGACTGTCGCAAATCTCTCTGTAAAGTGTCTTTGAGTGCTGAGAGAGGCGCTTTTAAATCAAATGTATTATTATGATTATTATTATTATTCTCATTATTATAATGTTTTCTTCTTCTGTTACTTAATGCAGTCAGCAAACAGCTTTAAGATGCTCTATAGCCACCGTCTGGAGGGATTACTGTATTACAACCAGGCACCGGTAAAAATGATGAGAACTTGTACTTTTAAAATGAGAAAATATTCAAAGTAACTTTGATTTTAACAAAGTGAACTAATATTCAAATCTTCGAAAATCATTGCCCATCCCTACCGACTGCAGAAGAGTGAGCGCACACAGTCTGACACACACACAGGGTTTATTCTTCTTTATTATGATGTGAGACTTTGAAGCAGTGACTTTAAGAATGAACAGATTTGCTCTGGAACATGGTCTCATGGTTTATTTGACAGATATTGTAGATATGTTTTTTTTTCCTCCGTGGTTTGAGGTTTATAAATATATGAATCCTAATGAAACGATGGAGGTAAATCAACTCTCACTTTGTAAATACAGAGTGTGACTTTAGCTTTGAGTGTATTTCTCTTCCATGGTCACTTTTACTGAAGTGATCAGGAACATTTTGAGGTGTGTGTGTGTGTGTGTGTTTAGTTATTGAAAGCTGCTGCTGTGTGACTGATTGAGCTTCTATAGCATGCATGACGACATGTTGGATATACTATATTTATGTATTTGGAGGAAGGTTTACTTTAGGAGTCTGGTCTTAAACATGTCTCCGCCCTGGGTGTTGGACTTTCATCATTCTGGTCTGATGTGGTGCAGAGTTTAGCATGCTGATGACAGTTTGGATGTCAGGGCACAGTTTTGTGTACAGTATTGAGTCTGTGTGGAAGCTGCTGACAGGTTGGGCTGTCACATTTACAGAGTGAAACTTCTCACCCCCAATTTACACAGTATGCACTGTGTTGTGTTACGGCTGCGCAGTGTGTTTGCTCTGTCCGATGGCTTGCGCACTGCTACACGGGACCTTTGGAGCGTAGCCCCAGCTCAGAGCAGCCAGGATCAGCTGGGTCCAGTAAAGAGAGAACCACATACAAACAACAGGTTATCATTTGGAGAGTATTCTGTTGCTTTGTGCTTTAATCATCACTGAGTATGCTGCAGAACTATAAAGTTTAGTTTATTATTGATAACTCTGCTCTATTTTGTTGTCCTGTTACCTTCTGACACAGTGATCATCTTAAAGTCCTGTTACCTTCTGACACAGTGATCATCTTAAAGTTCTGTTACCTTCTGACACAGTGATCATCTTAAAGTCCTGTTACCTTCTGACACAGTGATCATCTTAAAGTCCTGTTACCTTCTGACACAGTGATCATCTTAAAGTCCTGTTACCTTCTGACACAGTGATCATCTTAAAGTCCTGTTACCTTCTGACACAGTGATCATCTTAAAGTCCTGTTACCTTCTGACACAGTGATCATCTTAAAGTCCTGTTGTAGTCGACCTGGATCACAGATATGTGTCTGTTTGTAGCTTACCGCCATAATCGATGAATATTTCTGATCCATACGATCTCTAAACGGTCTGGAGTCTGTATATGGTGTTTTATTTTGAAATTGGTGGATGTTGCATGCGATCCTCATGCCTGACTTCCTGTCCAGGTCGTTCTTTTCTGTACAGACACAGAACATATTGGCTGTGACGTGCGCGGTGCAGCCTTAATGCGATGCGACGCATCCTGTGTAAATTGGGGGTCAGATTTCTTTCATTACTTTGAAGCTTCAGTCCAAGAAGCTGCAGTTTGTTTCTTATATTTTGTTTTAGATAAATCACCAACACCTCAACCTCTAGTTATATATTCAATCAGGGAAGCCTTCCCCTCCACTGGTACTGAAACATATAGGTTTCACAGGAGCGTTATTAGCTTTAAGATTATACTGACGAGATGAGAGAGACAACCTGCTGAACATGCAGCAGAGTTTTAACTGTGTGAATAGCAGATATTATCCTCAGAGGTATAACACCTAATAAAGAGCTCCAAGCTGCAGAATGTATTTTATTAAAGGTCAAATCAATTGAAATGAGTGTCATTCTATTAATAATCATACAACCCTAATTACACACGAGTTGTGACGCTGTGAAATGTTGAGAAAACTGATTTTGATGATTTTAAGATGGACTGAGGGGAAGTGGAAAACTGTCCTGTGGTCTGATGGATCCAAATCTGACATTCTTTTTGGAAATCATGGACGCTGTGTCCTCCGCTCTAAAGAGGAGAGGGACCACCCGGCTTGTTATCAGCTCACAGTTCAAAGCCAGCGTCCCTGATGGTATGAGGATCATAAGAGTCCATGGCATGGGCAGCTTACACATCTGTGAAGGCTCCATTAAGGCTGAACACTATACACAGGTTTAGGAGCAATACATGCTGCCATCCAGACAATGACGTCTTCAGGAAGACCTTACATATGTCAGCAAGACCACATTCTGCATGGATTACAACAGCATGGCTTTGTAGTAGAAGAGTCCAGGTGCTGAACCGGCCTGCCTGCAGTCTTGACTCGTCCCCCATTGAAAACATTAAATACAACAAAGAAGACCCTGAACTGTTAAACAGCTGAAATCAGGCAAGACTGGGACAACATGTGACTTTAAAGTCCAGATCATGGTCTCCTGGGTTCACCAACGTTTACAGAGTGTTGTTCAAGAAGAGCTGATAAACAGAAAAGACTGATAGAAACATTGTCTTTGCACTATTTTTAATTCCCTATAGGCTTTAAATAACCTTCAAAATCCTACTTAATGAACATTTCACACAGCGTCCCAACTTGCTGTGTGATCATGTTTGTTTACTAAAACCCTCAGGACATTATAAACATGTTTTGAACTCGTTAACTTCAGTTTGTCAAACCAGTTTATATGTGCTGTTCTTACTCGGTCATTCTTCTTCTAATGTTTGGAAACATGTGAAAACAACACATTGAAGGTATGTCTCTACAAAAGAGACGTTTTTATTTTCTTACCCAACAATCAGTTAAAGGAATGTAAAGATCTCTTCATTTAGTAAATGATGGTCTCATGTAGAGTCACAGACAAAGAAGCAGGGGAGGAGTTAATCTTGTTTCCTGTTTGGTTGTCCTAAAAGACTCATCGTCAAGGACATTTTTAAAAGTCTTATTTCAGTCAGCCAGAAATAGAAACCTTAATCATATCACAGTAACTGTGAACTAATGGTGCACCTTTCTAAACAAGCTAGTGCTACGTAACACTAGCCACTTTACTGACCACTGCCTCATCTCTGGCTCCGCCCCAACGCCCAAACATGGTCACTTCCTGCTCCAGAAAAGTAAAGACAGCTCATTTGGTTTCAGACTGAGAGGTCAGGGTGGCTGCATTCACATCTTCATACTCCTGACTTTAACTCTGAGTTTATAAAAGAGTTTTATTTTGAGATCCCAAAGTGGGCGTGTCTAAGTCAGGGTCACATGAAGCACAGATTTATAATATAAGTGAGTACCAGCCTTTAGAGTTTGTTGAAGAGGCTCTTGGAGATTTTTGGATGCTGGTTTTCAGTTTTCAGTAAACTTCACCAGGAAGTGACCTTTTAAAGATGGATTGAAATAAAAAGCCATGTAGTGGTTTTTAGCATACTGATGATTTATACATGTCTAGTTTTAGTGATTGTATTATGGACACATACGCTGGAGTTGTCTTATTTTTATTCTCTTTAAAGGAAGTTCAGTAAGACCTGAAGAACAGACACAGCGTGGTAATGGAGCAGACCTGGACTTATGTGTTTTTACCTGGATGTGTTTTTATGAAGGTGAGCAGAGTGAACACAGCGATACAGTGTTGGATTTTAGCAGTGATGCTGCTGTGAATGGGGTGGATTGATGGGTCAACGTTTACTGTACACGGTAAAATAAGCTGAAAGTCTGGTGTCAGAGCTGCAGGGGGCGCTCTCCAACTACATTTCTTAAAACATAACATCAGCACCTTGTTAAACCAGAACTGTACGAAACTGTTCATTTAGTGGACTTACTAAAGCTCTGCTGACATACATCAAACTTTTTATGTGAAATTCAACTTTGGTAAACGTTGTTGAATTTGTGCTGCTGTAGCTACATGCTACAGGAATGACCTGTGAGGAAATGGAGACCCATAGGACCTCTTAATATTTATACTTGTAGGGGACAAAACCCTGTACAGCATTTATACAGTAACATCTGTTTATTTCATTAAACCACAGTAACATGTTTATTTCATTAAACCACAGTAACATCTGTTTATTTTATTAAACCACAGTAACATCTGTTTATTTTATTAAACCACAGTAACATCTGTTTATTTTATTAAACCACAGTAACATCTGTTTATTTCATTAAACCACAGTAACATCTGTTTATTTTATTAAACCACAGTAACATCTGTTTATTTCATTAAACCACAGTAACATCTGTTTATTTTATTAAACCACAGTAACATCTGTTTATTTCATTAAACCACAGTAACATGTTTATTTCATTAAACCACAGTAACATGTTTATTTCATTAAACCATAGTAACATCTGTTTATTTTATTAAACCACAGTAACATCTGTTTATTTCATTAAACCACAGTAACATGTTTATTTCATTAAACCATAGTAACATCTGTTTATTTTATTAAACCACAGTAACATCTGTTTATTTTATTAAACCACAGTAACATCTGTTTATTTTTATTAAACCACAGTAACATGTTTATTTCATTAAACCATAGTAACATCTGTTTATTTTATTAAACCACAGTAACATCTGTTTATTTCATTAAACCACAGTAACATGTTTATTTCATTAAACCACAGTAACATCTGTTTATTTTATTAAACCACAGTAACATCTGTTTATTTCATTAAACCACAGTAACATGTTTATTTCATTAAACCACAGTAACATCTGTTTATTTCATTAAACCACAGTAACATCTGTTTATTTCATTAAACCACAGTAACATCTGTTTATTTCATTAAATCACAGTAACATGTTTATTTCATTAAACCACAGTTACATGTTTATTTTGGCTTCATAGCGCTGCAGTTGGACAGATTTGAGCCCGATTTGGTGTGGCCTGTTAGGTACAGTGAAACTGAGACTCAGCATAGACAGATACAATGAATCAAAGACCCGGCAGAGACAGATACAGTGAAACTGAGACTCAGAGGACACAGATACAGTGAAACTGAGACTCAGAGGACACAGATACAGTGAAACTGAGACTCAGAGGACACAGATACAGTGAAACTGAGACTCAGAGGAGACAGATACAGTGAAACTGAGACTCAGAGGAGACAGATGCAGTGAAACTGAGACTCAGAGGAGACAGATGCAGTGAAACTGAGACTCAGAGGACACAGATACAGTGAAACTGAGACTCAGAGGAGACAGATACAGTGAAACTGAGACTCAGAGGAGACAGATACAGTGAAACTGAGACTCAGAGGAGACAGATACAGTGAAACTGAGACTCATAGGAGGCCGATACAGTGAAACTGAGACTTAGAGGAGACAGATACAGTGAAACTGAGACTCAGAGGAGACAGATACAGTGAAACTGAGACTCATAGGAGGCCGATACAGTGAAACTGAGACTCAGAGGAGACAGATACAGTGAAACTGAGACTCAGAGGAGACAGATACAGTGAAACTGAGACTCATAGGAGGCCGATACAGTGAAACTGAGACTCAGAGGAGACAGATACAGTGAAACGGAGACTCAGAGGACACAGATACAGTGAAACTGAGACTCAGAGGACACAGATACAGTGAAACTGAGACTCAGAGGAGACAGATACAGTGAAACGGAGACTCAGAGGACACAGATACAGTGAAACTGAGACTCAGAGGACACAGATACAGTGAAACTGAGACTCAGAGGACACAGATACAGTGAAACGGAGACTCAGAGGACACAGATACAGTGAAACTGTTAAAGAAGTTAAAGACTGAGAGCTGACCAAAAACCATAACAAACAAAGCTACGCAGACGTCTGCTGATACCACGAGCTGTAGAGACTACGTTTACAGCCTCCTAGCTGCAGTCTGATGTTGGTGCAGCTCTGTTCCATATCTTGATGAAAATCTGCAAAAGACTCAAGTTAAAAAGCCGGGACATTTTGACCCGTCTCCATTTTTACAGCAAATCACGACATCATTCGACAACGCAGCGCTGTGTCCAACCTGAACGCCCGCTCATTAGGAGAGCAGGGTCTTCATCACATGCACTCAGAGCTGATGAAGACCTGCGGAGGGGGCAGATGATAGAGAGGAGTTTAGTTAGGATGTGGGCGGGGTGGTGGGGGTTACTCCCATCATGCTTTACTCTGATTGGATGTTAAAGAAACAAGGTTGTTATTGTGTTAGAGAAAGTGACAGACAGAGAGAGGGAGTCATCAGAAGGTTGTTTTATTTGAATGATGATGAACGTGAGCTCAGAGGAAGCTCACCTTTCCAAACCAGGTGTTGACAGATGGAAGTTAACCTGAATGTGTGTGAATGAGATGAGCTCTAATCTTATTGAACCTGATTTGTACAGTTTAGTTTCTGTAGTTCTGCCTGACGTGCCAACAGTGTGTTTTTCTCCTGACAGGACGATGGATGAGGACTGACGTCTGAATCACTGTATGATGTGTTTGCTTTGAAGGCTCTTTGAAAGGCCTGTTTTTCTAAACTTCTTCAGGACTGTATTTTGAACACTTGGCCTGACTGCTGCTGGTGATACACTGCACATGTTGTTAGCGCTTATTTTACAGCCTCGTTGTTTTATGGAAGTTGTTTCTATGGAGGTGAATTAAAAATGTGGGTTTACATGTAACTCTTGTCTTGTGTTTTCTTTGTCTCTTAAACACACAACAAACACGTAGTGATCTGATCCCTGGAGTTCACTGTGATCAACATGTTCACCCTCTCTCACCCCTGGAGTATTAATGCAGTGCTGTCAGACACCCAGCATGTGGCGCTGTGTTCTGTGATACCCAAAGTGCAAACATTCATCCTTCTCCTCCCTCAGATGTCTCTTTTTTAAACGTGTGTCGTTGTTTCACTCGGGTTTGGTTGCCTGAGTCTCAGAAAAACATGTTTCCAGTGTGCAGAGCTGTTTCTGGCCCCCGGCGGGCGGGCAGCGTGGTTTTCTTTTAGAGACGTCTAAAGTGTGAAAGTTGGCTCAGGTCTCTTTTGACTAAAATAGTCCTGATGGCTGACAGCTGCTGGCCTGCCTGGAGACTGCAGCCCAGCACAGCGGCTCTCAGAGGAGGGGTTAAAATTACATTATTCTGATGTGTTTCTGTATCAATGTCAGGACCACAATAACAAACAGCTCTCTGGGAGTCTCACCCAAAACATGGACTGCCTTTAGTCTCTGTTAAACCAGGGGTTCCCAAACTTTTCAGTCCGCAACCCCCAAAATATAGGTGCCAAAGACACGCGACCCCCACTGTCCCTCATAGTGATTTAATGTGTCTTCATTTAGCAGGTCTGCAGAAAATGACCCTACCTATATGAGCATGTGTCTGTGTTTCCTGTGCTGTTATGAATGAACCTGCTGCTACTGATGCTTTTGATAATTAACTGTTCACTAACCCTAAACTTAGGAGTCATCTGGAAACAAAGAAAGACTGAAAACTCATTACACTTTCTATTTTAATGGTTTTATTTCAAGGTCAGCTACTATTTTTGTCTATATTTTTTAAGATGAGGGGTACAATTTACTATTTTTAGAGAACTTTTGTCATTCAGCTTTTTTATTGCATTTTTTCAGTATTTCTTTATTCATCACAAGTTAAAGGTGACATATCATGCAAAATTGACTTTTTAATGGTTCTCTACCTGAAATATGTTTCCCTGGCATGTCTACAAACCCCCCGAGAATGAAAAAAATCTATTCTGCCCCTGTTCTGATTTCTCCACCTTTCTGTAAATGTGTGTGAAACGAGCCGTTTCAGACTTCAGTGTTTTTGTTACGTCACAACAATATCCAGTCTGTAACTGAAGTCAGAGCTCAGAGCTTGTTCAGCCCATAGACTGTATAAAATAATACTGAATCCCTCCTCTGTTTTTCATTACCTGCACAAATGTGTGCTAACAAGGAGCTTAGGAGGGAGGCATGCTAGTTGTAGGCTGTCTTAATAAACACAAAGGTCGGTTTTACTCCCCACGTCTGCAGATTTGAAGATCTAGGGGATGATTTTTATTTGTCATGGATAAGTGCTAGCGCTAATTAGCATAGCCACATAGCTATATGTTCGTAGCTGTAGCTGTAGCTGTAGCTGTAGCTGTAGCTGTAGCTGTAGCTGTAGCTGTAGCTGTAGCTGTAGCTGTAGCTGTGTACCAAGACACACGTCGACATACTGACAAATAAAACAACAAGAAACACTAAATCTGTGACCAATCCTTCAGAAAAGGTCCTGCTGCCTTTCTGGCAGAGGTCGGTTTTACTCCCCACGTCTGCAGATTTGAAGATCTAGTGGATGATTTTTATTTATCATGGATAAGTGCTAGCGCTAGTTAGCATAGCCACATAGCTACATGTTCGTAGCTGTGTACCAAGACACACGTCTACATACTGACAAATAAAACAACAAGAAACACTAAATCTGTGACCAATCCTTCAGAAAGGTCCTGCTGCAGGCGCCTCTCCGTCAGGATCAGATTCTGGATCAGATTCAGAGGGTTGAAGTAACGCGGATCTCTGAGCAGCCGTGTATATTCAGCCAACATGTAAACATTAGATCAACGTGCTGGAGAGCCGAGGCACATCCACTTCCTGAGGGGGCGTGGTCAGAGAGAAAACAGAGTGTTCTGAGGAGGACTGAAGAAGAGGGTTTGTCAGGCAGACCAAAATCTGATTTCAAAGTGTTTTTTTGAGCATAAACTTTAAAGACATGTTTTGGGGACCTCTTAGACCAATATATATTGATGAAAAAAGTGTGATATGTCCCCTTTAACAAATTGTATACATAAGTAACACAAAACCAACAAAGAGGATCTGCTTGAGGCTGGCTCTGGAAGTACCGGAAACCACATACCAGATTTGGGGCATCCTGCTTTTTGCTACCTAGGATCAGTTACTCAGTTTACTTTATGACTTGGTTTGTAGAATAAAAGTGAATTTAAATGTTCAAGATGACTAAATATCAGCAGAGCTGTGAATGAGACCCTGTGTTACACAGTAGGATCCAAAGGTTCAGAGGTTACACAGCCAGCATGCATGAAGACACAAAACACATCTATAGATGAATCCAAAACAACAAAACTTTCCATCTCCTTCAGACTGTGAGACATCAGTTTATTAGCATAATGTCATAAACAGACCTGGGACTCTAAGCAATGAACAATGAGCAGAAACCACCAAGACCAGATCACCATTACTAAAACCTACACAGGTCCCAGGCATATACCAGGCTGTAAACATGTTTATTTCTGCTGTAAAGATCGTCTCTTTGAATTGGTGTGTATGTGGTTTCTGCTACTTCCAGAGCCAGCCTCAAGTGGACACTCGAGGAACTGCAGTTTTTAACACTTCCGCATTGGCTTAAATTCTCGTGGCCGGAGGTTGCTGATGGTCCCAGGTCAGGTTTATGGTCTTGGTCATTCAAGAAGAACTCCACTGAGCAGTGAGTGTCTGTGTTAGAAACTAGTCTGACTGTGTCTTCATGTTTATTCTACAGAGACCAATAAAATAACCTTTGCTGTGACCCCTCCTCAGTGGATCTCTTAACCTAAACAGACTCCACGCTGCCCGTTGTCCTGCACAGAGCCGGTTGCCTTCACAGGGATAGGTGGTCCCATCCACAGCACTGCTAATCTGGATTTGGTAATCCCTGTAATCGGACCACATTACTCCAATTGCATGCTGCTCTGAAGAACCAGAACAGAAATGTTGATCCTGGTGAGTAAAAGTCCAGGTGTCAAAATGTAGATCCTCTGTGAGATAGTTATTATTTTTAGATAAACACAGAATATAATTCACCAGTTTAGTAAAGACCGACTGATCCAGGCGGCGTGCTTCACAGCATGATGACTCTGGAAAGGTCAGGACATCTCTTCTGAATGCATGAACAAAACTATGACTCTGTTGTAAACATCTGCCTGCACCTGATGCACAGATATACAGTGTTCCAAATTATTATGCAAGTTGCATTTTTGTGATTATTTTAAAAACTATGTTAATATTGGTTTTCAAATTGGTTAAGAAGTCAGATAGTGAATATATTTCTTCAACTGTGTGGTTAAAATGATGCTTTTCAAAGTAAGTGGCTGTATTTTCAAATAAATGCAGAAATGAGCGTGACAAATTATTATACAAGTTGGTGATAAGAGCATATGACATAAAAATAAAAACTAGGCACCATTTTAAACATTCTATAGATTGAAAATAATAATATTTACTACAACTGTATTCAAACTTTAACAAAAACAACAGTTTTCTTTACATTTGTTACAAAATAAAAGTGTTAATGTCTTTAAAACATTTCAAATCTAAAGTGTTTCTCTGATGTCCAATATAACCTCCTTTTCTTTCAGTGAGGGTCAGAGGTCTTTTAAGCCCTGAGATGTCATCCTATCCTGGAATAACATGAGGCATGTGACGGTGCATTGTCCTGCATGAACACGAGCGTCTCCTTCACTTTAGCTGAATGACTTTTCCTCCATGGAGGAAACTTTTACACCATCCTGAACCCAGAAAGGACCAACAGGTTCATCATCAACAATGACAGCCCAGAACATAACACCAGCACCTCCTTGTAGACATCGTAGTCCAGTTGGAGCAGCATGGCCTCTTGAGATCCAACCAGATGCCCCCCCATCAGGTCCTTTAAGGGTTGCCCGGCACTCATCAGTGAATATAACTTTGGAGAAGTTGGCCTTCATGTATTGTTGAGCCCATTCCACTTGTTTTTCATGATGTGTTTTCTCAGTGGAGATCTTTTCTTTGCCTTTTGGACCTTTGCCACTCGTCTTAGCGTCCTACATGGAGTAGACCTGGGTACATCATCGAGCCCCACAGCTTGAAAAACGGCCTGACTGGTAGCTAAGGGTCTTTGATCAACCTCTGGTTTGATTCTTGACAGTTCTCACTTTGATAATGTTCAACAGGCTTCTTCTCCTCTGGGTTTTCTCTCATCCTGACTTATTGAACGTATCTCTTTATGGTTCTTGGTCACACTGTCATTTCTTGGCTCTATCATTGGTAGGTTCTCTCTTACTCAGACTCTTTTCCTCTTTGGTCAGGTCACTTTTCTTGCCCATGGTCAAAGTTGAATAGGACACATAATAATGTGGAACACCTATATACACGTAGTCTGTGATAAAGAATAATAGAAAGCTTTTTAGATTCAAACTAAAAGGGTTTTGATAAATACATCAGACTAAAACACAATTTTTCTGAATAGCAGATTTTCAAGAAAAGGTTACCTGCATAATCATTTGGAACACAGTGTAAAGACATGCACTGATCTCAGGTGCACACCTTCAAAGTGAGACTGAGCTCAGACTCACAGACTTATAACAGACCTGACTCAGTCCCGCTTTGTGTCACCTGAACAGTTTTAACTATAAAGTCCAGAATATCTGACCTCCTAGTCAGACCTGCTGACATCAAACTCTGACTCACAAGGAACAATCAAACAAGCACCTTCCTGAACGAGTCCAGACCTCCACTCCCCTTACAGCTGGAAGGGGGGTCGAACTTAGTCCGGGTTCTGCACTGTGAGCTGTCAGTATGTCAATGTGAGAATCACCAAGGTCAAATGGCATCAGTTTCAGGCGGACAGCGGTATGTGAAGGGGAGACTGTGTCAAACCTCAAACATCTCCTGCTGCTCACGCCTGCTCACATTTCACAGGTCATCACTTCTGTGGGCGCAGATACTGCAGACGCTAACGTCTGGATCCATCTGACCACAACCAGGACACGCTGTGGCTCCCTGAAGACCACAACCAGGACACGCTGTGGCTCCCTGAAGACCACAACCAGGACACGCTGTGGCTCCCTGAAGACCACAACCAGGACACGCTGTGGCTCCCTGAAGACCACAACCAGAACATGCTGTGGTTCCCTGAAGACCACAACCAGGACACGCTGTGGCTCCCTGAAGACCACAACCAGGGCATGCTGGACACAAACAATGGGCTTTCTGACGGTAACACAGGGCTCTGATGAATTTCCAACTGGAGCGCACACTTACACCGACATCAGTGTTCAGATTATCCATCCATTATCTTGACCGCTTATCCCGTTAGGGGTCATGGGAGGTTGGAGCCTATCCCAGCTGGCTTCGGGCGGAAGGCAGGGTACACCCTGGACAGGTCGCCAACCTATCACAGGGCTAACACAGAGAGACAGACAACCATTCATGCACACACTCACACCTACGGGCAATTTAGAGTGATCAATCAACCTGAGCATGTTTTTGGACTGTGGGAGGAACCCAGAGAGAACCCACGCATGCACGGGGAGAACATGCCAGGACCAGGAACCTTCTAGCTGTGAGGGAACAGCGCTACCCACTGCACCACCGTGCAGCCCCTGTTCAGATTAGAGTCTCTTTAAATGATCTAAATGATGTGGTAGAGCTAACGTGGTTTGCAGAGGTTGATGGTCTTGCTGCTGTTCTGGTTCTCCGGTCAGTTTCTTAACAAAGAGTCTGAGCTGAGCTGAACCCTCAGTTACCTCTTTTTGACCTACGTGAACCGGGTTGTATTTCCGGGCTGGTGCTCGCGCTGGTTCGGAACTGGTTGAACTCGTGAACCAACACGACACCCGATTGTTTTCCCGCCCACTCGAGCCCGTGGAAGAGGCACGCCATGACATCAGATTTACGTGACCACTATTCCCAGCAGTGCTAGCGCAAACTTTCCCTCACAGCAACAACGATGGTGGACAACGACAGCTTGTCTCCTCGGCCAACCACTGCTCTGCCTTGGAATCCATGAGTCTCTTTGGAATCCATTAGTCTCCATTGCAGAACAATGGAAGAAACATGTTTGATTTGTGTTTTTGATCATGGCAACCCCCCCCCTCGCCCCTGATGTAAGCGGTTCACGGTTCTAGACCTTAGACTTTAGAAATAATGGACGTCCAATTGCTTGGCTGGAAGTGAGGCTTCCACAAAAACTGCTCCCCCTAGTGGCTGACTGCAGTATAGGTCAAAAACTCTGTCTCCCCCATTCATCTGAATGGGGAAGCAGTCAAACTTTAAAAATAAATACACGTGGTACGAATGTTTCTCATATCCGTATGCTGTGGTGATATGGAGTTATTATTTGAGTGTTTTGTGTTCAAGGCCTCTTTTTTCTGAAAAGTTTCTTCTTCGTTAGTTATTAGAGTTTAAAAAACAAGGTTTTACTTCCAGGTTTACTTTGATTGACAGCTGCCGTAGAGAGAAACTCCATAGGATCTTAGGACGGTACACTGTAGGGCAGAGCTTGCTACCATGAAAAAACAAGATTCCCTCCTGGGCAGACTCTGGCTGCAGAAAATGTACAAGATGTCAGCGTTCTGGAACGGGATATTTTGGCTTCAAAACCGTACAAAGGGAAAAGGCAGAGCGACCCTGTCCATTATATATACAGTCTATGGTTAATATGTGTTTATGTTTATGTTTATTTATTTGCACAATTACAAAAAATACACACACACAAAAAAAACTAAGATAAATAATATGCAGTGCAGGAAGAGGCAGACCACTCAGAGAGCTTATTTGAAGCCTCCACACAAATAATGTTCTAACTTCAACAATAATTAAAAAATACTAAAATGACACATAAAGACAAAAGTTGATACTAAAAATAAAATAACATAAGAATATACTAAAATAATAATAAATATAAATACAGTTATTACATCACAGAATTCAAAAGTACAAAATATGAATATGATGTGTATGGACACCTGTCTGTGAGTATGTGGTTGAGCATGATGAGTATAATGTAATAACAGAGGTTAAATGTTTTTCCAGCATCTTTTATAACATTTAAAAACAGTTTTTAGCCACATTGGAATAAATATTCCAGTAAGAATTGACCTCTACAAGTAAAACATTCAGGAGGATGAAGAAATAAAGTTTGACGAGTTGAATAAGAGTGGACCTGTGAATTTAATTTGAAGAAAGACTTGAAGTGATCAGGGATTTTCCCTTCACATTGTATGTTATATGAACAAACACATATTTGAGAGATATTGATGTTAGAGATATTAAGAAGCTGGAGTTTCTGAAACAAAGGAGCACATGTAGACGTGTGGCTTCCATCCAGTTCCTGACCCAAACGTTTCTGAAGGAGCAGAATGTTCTGGAGAGTCGTAGGAAAAGCCCAAACTATATTACAATATGAAAGATATGGAGAAATGAGGCTGTAATGAAGAGTAAGGAGACAGTTTGTGTTAACATGATGACTAATCCTTCTTATAATACAGAGAGATTTATTAGTATTTCTGCTAACCCAATCCATTTGTTCTTTCCAACTCAGATTCTCATCAACAAAAACTCCAAGGAATCTAGTAGCTGATACCTGAGACATCTCAACAGAGTCAATATGAACTTTAGACAAATCCTCAGAGTGTTTATTTTTACCACTAAAAATGATAATATCTGCCTCCAGGGTTATCACATGTAGCCTTTATTTCATGAAGCAGACTGCACCAACAAAGTCAAATGAAAGGACACATAAATATAGAGTTCTCATGGTTCAAACACAGAGGACTGGACGAGAAAGATACATCAAGTTCAAGACATGAAAGATCTGTGTAGCCGAGAGTACAGAGGGAACACATCTGAGTCCTGTTTCCACACACCTCCTTCTCTGATAGAGAGACTCCTCACAGGTGGTCTCCCCAGACCCTCAGCTTCATCTTTACCTGGTCTGCTAGACTCAACTCTCAACTCTCAACTCTCAACTCTCAACTCTCAACAACTCTCAACTCTCAACTCTCAACTCTCAACTCTCAACTCTCAACACACACTTTACTTACAAGAGGACGACTGTTCACCTAGATGACCTGTTTCAACACACCTGAGAACAGATTACTGCTGGAGGAGGAGGTGTGTGTGAAATATGAACTGTAATAATATCACCTCTACAGAACAACGATACACACACCACACACAGTCTGTTTGACATTCATAATGTTAGAAACATAATGATGAGGATATGAACCAATGACAGCCCAATGGGTCAAAACACTTTCGACATCTGCTGTCTGTTGAGGAGTTCCTCTGTCTAAACTTTAACTGATGAAAACATGTGCCATGCTTTGCTGCAGCCTGCAGATTCTGGGTGACACAGATGTCATGGCTCCCCCCTGGTGGCTGATAAAGGAAACACCCTGCCCATTCACACGAGGAGAGGCAAGAGACGTCATGAGAGAGGAACAGAGGGAGATTTGACCCAAACTGAAGCTGTCATGGTCTACTTTACTACTCAACATAACAAAACATGTTTACAGAAATGTTCTCAAATCAGCAGGAAAACTTCAATCTGCTGTAAAAGAAGAAAAAGATTGATAAAAAAACAGGATGCACTATGTTAAACACAAAAGCTCAGATCTGTTGATATGGAAGCCCAAAGCAGACAAACTTCCATGTTTTATTTATTTATGGAGGTCTTCTCTGAGCTTTAAAGCAAAAACAGTTTAAACCTGCATGTGTGGATGCAGTGATGACCTGTGTTCAAAGACAAGGGCTTATGGAAGGGTTTTAGAACCAATGCAGTGACTTCCACTACAGAGTCATGTCTGTTTTTAATGCAGTGACTTCCACTACAGAGTCATGTCTGTTTTTAATACAGTGACTTCCACTACAGAGTCATGTCTGTGTTTAATGCAGTGACTTCTACTACAGAGTCATGTCTGTTTTTAATACAGTGACTTCCACTACAGAGTCATGTCTGTGTTTAATGCAGTGACTTCCACTACAGAGTCATGTCTTTTTTTAATGCAGTGACTTCCACTACAGAGTCATGTCTGTTTTTAATACAGTGACTTCCACTACAGAGTCATGTCTGTGTTTAATGCAGTGACTTCCACTACAGAGTCATGTCTGTTTTTAATGCAGTGACTTCCACTACAGAGTCATGTCTGTTTTTAATGCAGTGACTTCCACTACAGAGTCATGTCTGTTTTTAATACAGTGACTTCCACTACAGAGTCATGTCTGTTTTCAATACAGTGACTTCCACTACAGAGTCATGTCTGTTTTTAATGCAGTGACTTCCACTACAGAGTCATGTCTGTTTGTAATGCGTCGACTTCCACTACAGAGTCATGTCTGTTTTTAATGCAGTGACTTCCACTACAGAGTCATGTCTGTTTTTAATACAGTGACTTCCACTACAGAGTCATGTCTGTTTTTAATACAGTGACTTCCACTACAGAGTCATGTCTGTTTTTAATGCAGTGACTTCCACTACAGAGTCATGTCTGTTTTTAATGCAGTGACTTCCACTACAGAGTCATGTCTGTTTTTAATGCAGTGACTTCCACTACAGAGTCATGTCTGTGTTTAATGCAGTGACTTCCACTACAGAGTCATGTCTGTTTCTAATGCAGTGACTTCCACTACAGAGTCATGTCTGTTTTAATGCAGTGACTTCCACTACAGAGTCATGTCTGTTTTTAATGCAGTGACTTCCACTACAGAGTCATGTCTGTGTTTAATGCAGTGACTTTCACTACAGTCATGTCTGTTTCTAATGCGGTGACTTCCACTACAGAGTCATGTCTGTTTTTAATGCAGTGACTTCCACTACAGAGTCATGTCTGTTTTTAATACAGTGACTTCCACTACAGAGTCATGTCTGTTTTTAATACAGTGACTTCCACTACAGAGTCATGTCTGTTTTTAATGCAGTGACTTCCACTACAGAGTCATGTCTGTTTCTAATGCGGTGACTTCCACTACAGAGTCATGTCTGTATGTAATGCAGTGACTTCCACTACAGAGTCATGTCTGTGTTTAATGCAGTGACTTCCACTACATAGTCATGTCTGTTTTTAATGCAGTGACTTCCACTACAGAGTCATGTCTGTTTCTAATGCGTCGACTTCCACTACAGTCATGTCTGTTTTTAATGCAGTGACTTCCACTACAGAGTCATGTCTGTTTCTAATGCGTCGCCTTCCACTACAGAGTCATGTCTGTTTTTAATGCAGTGACTTCCACTACAGAGTCATGTCTGTTTCTAATGCGTCGACTTCCACTACAGAGTCATGTCTGTTTTTAATGCAGTGACTTCCACTACAGAGTCATGTCTGTTTTTAATGCAGTGACTTCCACTACAGAGTCATGTCTGTTTTCAATACAGTGACTTCCACTACAGAGTCATGTCTGTTTCTAATGCGTCGACTTCCACTACAGAGTCATGTCTGTTTTTAATGCAGTGACTTCCACTAGAGTCATGTCTGTTTTAATGCAGTGACTTCCACTACAGAGTCATGTCTGTTTTTAATGCAGTGACTTCCACTACAGAGTCATGTCTGTTTCTAATGCGTCGACTTCCACTACAGAGTCATGTCTGTTTTTAATGCAGTGACTTCCACTACAGAGTCATGTCTGTTTTTAATGCAGTGACTTCCACTACAGAGTCATGTCTGTTTTCAATACAGTGACTTCCACTACAGAGTCATGTCTGTTTCTAATGCGTCGACTTCCACTACAGAGTCATGTCTGTTTTTAATGCAGTGACTTCCACTACAGAGTCATGTCTGTTTTTAATGCAGTGACTTCCACTAGAGTCATGTCTGTTTTAATGCAGTGACTTCCACTACAGAGTCATGTCTGTTTTTAATGCAGTGACTTCCACTACAGAGTCATGTCTGTTTCTAATGCGTCGACTTCCACTACAGAGTCATGTCTGTTTTTAATGCAGTGACTTCCACTACAGAGTCATGTCTGTTTTTAATGCAGTGACTTCCACTACAGAGTCATGTCTGTTTTCAATACAGTGACTTCCACTACAGAGTCATGTCTGTTTCTAATGCGTCGACTTCCACTACAGTCATGTCTGTTTTTAATGCAGTGACTTCCACTACAGAGTCATGTCTGTTTTTAATGCAGTGACTTCCACTACAGAGTCATGTCTGTTTTTAATGCAGTGACTTCCACTACAGAGTCATGTCTGTGTTTAATGCAGTGACTTCCACTAGAGTCATGTCTGTTTTAATGCAGTGACTTCCACTACAGAGTCATGTCTGTTTTTAATGCAGTGACTTCCACTACAGAGTCATGTCTGTTTTTAATGCAGTGACTTCCACTACAGAGTCATGTCTGTTTTTAATACAGTGACTTCCACTACAGAGTCATGTCTGTTTTTAATGCAGTGACTTCCACTACAGAGTCATGTCTGTTTTTAATGCAGTGACTTCCACTACAGAGTCATGTCTGTTTTTAATGCAGTGACTTCCACTACAGAGTCATGTCTGTTTTTAATGCAGTGACTTCCATTACAGAGTCATGTCTGTTTTTAATGCAGTGACTTCCACTACAGAGTCATGTTTTACATGTGTACTGGTTCTCTGGCCTCCGTTAATGTAAGGATTGCTTATTGCCTCTCAGTGAGAGTGGTGTGGTGTACGTCCTGACTGACTCTGTGACTGAGCACAGAGATCAACTTAAAGAATCACAGGTAACAGATCATCATATGAAGATATAATTTATTTATTATTCTAATGAACAAACACAGAAAACAGGCCTGTTGGGAAGATATTTGGGGTTTTTTTAGGAACACAGTCTGGTGTGTTTGTAGAGAGTGAAGAAATCATCTCCCTCTTTAACAAAAGTCCTTCTCTGGGGAAACCAAAAATACGACAAAGAAGACCCTGACCTGTTGAGTAGCTGAAATCCTCTATCAGGCAAGACTGGGACAACATGTCACTTTAAAGTCCAGAACCTGGTCTCCTGGGTTCACCAACGTTTACAGAGTGTTGTTCAAGAAGAGCTGATGAACAGGAAACAAGTCTCTGTACCGACTGATTGAAACATGCTGCTGCATCAGATTTATGAGCAGATATTTTGAATACAATAAAACTTCTAGTTTGAACGTCTGACTTGTTTTCTCTGCTCCATCTTTAATGAAATACAGACTTTAAATGATTTGTAAATCACCAAACTCTGCTTTAATCAGTGTTCAGGGTACACTCTGAGCCTGTCAGAAACAAAACCAGGACCCCTTTGTGGACCTCTTTTGATCCACCAAGTATTACAGCCTGTTCTGATACTTGTTGTACCAACGTGTCGTCAGAAACATGGTCAGAAATAAGGCCCAGGTTTCAGACCCAAGTGCTCCCTGTAAGTCCTCTTTGGATGTGGTTTCAGGATGCAGACAGAGTCCTGTGGACATGATTCAGGCTCTGACACAGACCCTGCAGAGTCTCAGCTGTCCTCAGGTCTGTTCATGTCCTCGGGGTGGAAGCTGAAGGGCTTGTCGTAGCCCATCAGGTGGTTGTAGTCCTGAGGGGTGAGGAACAGGTCTGGGTTCACCAGCAGACCTGAGTTTCCTGCGTAGAAGGTGGTAAACATCTTACTGACGGCAGGGACCCGGACCTGGTCCTGGTGGAACACGTTCTTCTTCTCTGTGAGGAAGACGCTGTAGGTGACGGCGGTGTAGGTGTCCGTGTCCGGGTGGTGGTACAGGCGGGCCACGTAGCCCTTAGTGAGGACGTGGAGGAGGACCGGAGTGAGGAAGGTGAAGAAGCCGATGACTCCACAGAAGGCGGCCTGCAGGGCAAAGCTCTGGACCCCCAGCCCAGTCTTCAGCAGGATTTGAGGCAGGATGATGAGGCTGGCCCCGCTGGTGGTGTACGAGAACGTCTTCACTCCTGACAGAAGATGAAACATCATGAACCTGTTATTAAAGACTAAAACCTCCACAACACAAAGACTGAGCCCCCCGGACTGAAACTACACACATCACAAAGACCACAATCAAACATCATGAACCTGTTATTAAAGACTAAAACCTCATCGACATGAAGACTGAGCCCCCCCAACTGAAACTACACATGTCACAAAGACCAGAATCAAACATCATGAACCTGTTATTAAAGACTAAAACCTCATCGACATGAAGACTGAGCCCCCCGGACTGAAACTACACACATCACAAAGACCAGAATCAAACATCATGAACCTGTTATTAAAGACTAAAACCTCATCGACATGAAGACTGAGCCCCCCGGACTGAAACTACACACATCACAAAGACCAGAATCAAACATCATGAACCTGTTAATAAAGACTAAAACCTCATCGACATGAAGACTGAGCCCCCCGGACTGAAACTACACACATCACAAAGACCAGAATCAAACATCATGAACCTGTTAATAAAGACTAAAACCTCATCGACATGAAGACTGAGCCCCCCCAACTGAAACTACACACTTCACAAAGACCAGAATCAAACATCATGAACCTGTTAATAAAGACTAAAACCTCATCGACATGAAGACTGAGCCCCCCGGACTGAAACTACACACATCACAAAGACCAGAATCAAACATCATGAACCTGTTAATAAAGACAAAAACCTCCACAACACAAAGACTGAGCCCCCCGGACTGAAACTACACACGTCACAAAGACCAGAATAAAACATCATCAACCTGTTGTTAAAGACTAAAACCTCATCGACATGAAGACTGAGCCCCCCGGACTGAAACTACACACATCACAAAGACCAGAATCAAACACCAGCTTCTTAAAAGGCGTTTTTCACTAGAGGAACCAGGGTCTAAATTTAGTTCAGGGGTAGATAATCTCCCCCCTAAAAAGCCCCTGCTAGGGGGGTAGTACTTTTCAAAGGTTCCGGGACTTTCGGGGGGCGGGGCCTGCAATGCTGAACGTGTCTGATTGGTAGATTAACCACAGTGTTTTTATTCCGCCCGCAGTCCACAATAACATCACACACATCTGTGATTCACCGTGAATGCGTCTCTCCCGGTGTTCCGGTTTTAAAAGTGACCCTGTAAACTGGAGACCTTCAGCTGAACGTGTCAGTGTTTGTGGAGTTCACACAGCTGTTGAAACACAGAGGGAGTTCCTGGGAATGCAAACTAGTTTAGTTTTTATTAAGATTTCTAAATATCCTCATCAGATATTTAATGATGGTCTAAAGACGTTTATGAGGGATGCATCCGGCTGAAAGTCTCCAGTTAACAGGGTCGCCGTTTAAACCAAAACACCGGTCGATCTCTGCCACGGCTTTTTGAGTTCAAAAGGATTTTAAAGGCGTGTTGAAACGTCTTTGCTACTCGCGCTTATCTCCTCTCACGTGTTGATTCAGTGAATCCATCTGTGATGAAATATAGCACCATCTAAAACAGACCAGCTGAGTTTCTTCATGCTAACAGGCTAACTGTTGTGTTGCTCATAATGATACCTGCCTGTCCGTCTGCTTCTATGGTGTCATCTGTGATGAATGGCCTTCGTCTTTGTTTTACTGCCCTCTACTGGTCTGGTGGTGTAGTGCATTTACTTTATTTTTTCTCCATACATCACTGGCCTGATTTACACAATCTACCAGGGACTTCAGCCCGCGGTCGAAACACAGACAACAATGGGGGCACAGGAGCCTTTTAGTTCAGGGGAAAGTAGAGGCTTAAAGACCCCTGAACCCTCAGTCGAAATGCACCTAGAAAGTCAAAATAAAGTCACGTGAACCCTGCTCAGAGGACGGTCACACAGCTTAGTATTGGAGGGTTAGAGGAGAACATATTACACTGCTATCATCAGGTATATCCACCCTCCTTTGAGCCTCTGACATCATCAGCATGAGTTATGAAGCAGCGTCTTGTATTTATCATCAGACGCATGTTTCCAGCTGCTCACTGAAAACAAACTCTCACTTTGAACAGATTAAGGTCACTGACCTCTCACAGCGCTGCCCAGGTTACCAATGTAAACCAGCTGTCCATCTGTGGAGGGGGTCGCAGTGGAAACACACCTGATGATGGAGGGACAGAGGGACTGCACCTACACACAGAAACAACAAACACACACATTAACCTCTGAGTCTGCTCTGTGTAGTAGAGTATAATTTAAACAGTGCTGAACGGAGGAGGCGTGTCTCGTATTTAGCCCCGCCCCCCGTGTATCAGCAACAGATACAGAACATATCATTACAGTAACACTGTGTTTCTCTTTGTTTAAACTGAGTGTCATCTTAAAGGTGTGAACAGAGGAGGTGCATACACAGAGTCAACACTTCACATACTGACATTCTGCATCCTATCAAACCAGGTCAGACTTTACAGTATGTGACAGTTGTGAGACGCACATTTCAGTAAGATAGAATTTAATAATTAAATATGATGCACGATGATGATTGGCTGCACAATAAATCCCCATTTCATGTTCTTGGGATAAAAGCATTCACAATTAACACTTGACTGAACGATACACTTAGAGATGCACTGATTGCAATTTGTTTTGATGAGTCAGATTTCAGATTTTTACAAGGTCTGACCCTCTAGAATGAAAAATGAAGCCAATGCAGAGATGGAATAAACTGTGGTTCCTGGAGTGTCCACCAGAGGCAGGTGTAACAGCTAAGGAACCTCTGTTAGAGTCCAGATCAAGCAGCAACCTCTGGTCTAAAAATATCAGTTCAATGCAGAAGTGTTAAAAACTGCAGTTCATGGAGGATCCACTTGAGGCTGGCATTGGAAGTACCAGAAACCACATACACACCAATTCAAAGAGAGTATCCGTGACGTCACCCATCTGTTTCTAAACGCTGTTTTGAGGCCAATCATTGACGGCAGCCATACTGCTGCTGTCAAGTGATTGTGAGTTAAAGAGGCGGGCTTTGAGCCTCCTGGCCAACAGCTGCAGTGTTCCTGCCTGTCAATCAAGTCAGCTGTGCCTCTCATTGGACGACTTGTAATCTAAATATCTTTGAATTAACCATGTTAGAAAAAAAATCACCCCGTACAGTGTGTGACGATCCAGAAATGATCTATCCAGACTACTCTTGTTTTTTGTACCAGGCTGTAAACATGTTTATTTCTGCTGTAAAGATCGGCTTTTTCCCATTCATGTGTGACTTCTGGTACTTCCGGAGCCAGCCTCAAGTGGATCCTCGATGAACTGCAGTTTTTAACACTTCCACATTGGCCTCATATTCTTAGACCGGAGGTTGCCGCTTGGTTCACACTGCATTGTGGTTGTTTTTTTCATATTCTGTTTTAAAGATATTGATGTTATGAGTTTGACAGCATTGGGGGCGTGGTCGGGTTGACTGACAGGCCGCCTAAGCCCCTCCTCTTTGCCTGCTCCCACATTTACTGATGATTGTGTGACATGTTGTAAACTCAGGTAAACTCAGAACAGCTTATGTTTGTTGATGAAGTTAAACACACCTGGATGAGTGAGACACACTCTCATAGACATATTAGTCCACTGTCACATCGTCCACAGGATCGATCTGTGGTTCGCTCATCTACAGCACCCATGACAGAACTAAGGCATGAGCAATCGAGTCCAGAGTGTTGTCAGTGGCTAATACTAAATACATGTGTAATGTCCTTAATGCCCTCCTGTGTGTGTGTGAACCTGAGTCAGTCAGTCAGTCAGTCAGGTTAAACAGCAGCTTTAAACAGCAGCTCATCATGGTCTCTCACCTTGTTGTCTCTCACCTTGTTGTTACTCACGAGGATCGACCTTCTGCCCGCGTGCAGCTGCCTCTCTCCCCGCACACAGCACGCGCTGAGCGGAGGAGCTCCGAGCCTGGAGGTGAGGGTGAAGTTTACAGCCCTAGAGAGAGCACAGGGTCTGAATCTGCGGAGAGTATTCACTGACAACATGTTCAGTCTGTCAGAGAACCCGGCTCGGTCACTGAGTTCTACAAGGCAGCACGGACTTCCGCCTTTCTTCTTCTTCTTCTTCCCGTATAGTGGCAGGTTTCTACACATGAGAGCACACTACCGCCGCCTACTGGAAGATAATTACATTACATCAGATAAGCAAGCAAACTAAAGAAACAAACTAAACTTAATTAATTAAAACAAGCAAACCAGACCAAAACAAAACAATAAAAAACAAACAGATAAACATAAATAAATAAACCTAAATTACTTTAAAAAAAAAACACAATCACTTATAAACTTAAGTATCCTGTTGTAGATTTTTCCTGCTGCTGTCCCTAACAACCCTGCTAATGAAACATGATCATGCTTTGACCGCTTCAAAAATGTAAAAAGTCATTCCTACTGTTACTATATCCTATGCTCTCAAGTAGAACATGTTCCACTGCTTCAGGTTGATTACAATGTGTGCATTTCCCCATTGGATGTTTGCCTATTCTGTGTAACATGTGGTTGAGACCTGTGTGACCTCTTCTCATGTGAGTGATGATACTTTCTTCCCTTCGATTTCCTCCCACCATCCTGCTGTCACCGACTTCTTTTTGAATGTACTAAGTGCCTCCCTGTGTCCACATTATCCCAGTGCTCTTGCCACACTGAATGTGCATATTAAGTGAAGAATGTTTTGGCTTCATTTTTGCTCAACAAAACTTGGAGGTCTATTGTTTCATCCTTTGTGTTTGTTTTTTCCAAAATGTCAGCCTGTTCATTTCCCTCAACCCAAACATGAGCAGGAACCCATACAAAGTTTGTTGTGAGATCCTTCTTTACCATTTTATACATGATGAGGTATATTTCATTGATGACATCCTTCCTAATTGACCTTCCAGATCCTATGCTGGTTATTGTGGAGATGTCATCAGATGCTATAGCTGTGTTAGGTGCTTTATTTTCTATCACCCACTGCAGAGCTATCAATATTGCAGTGAGTTCTGTTGTGTATACAGATACATGGTCTGCTGATCTTTCCTGTATGTATATTTCATGCTCCTGAATGTATACAGCTGCCTCTGCAGGTCCTGTGATAAGGTCTTTAGAACCATCTGTGAATATGAATACTGAGCTTGGATAGTTTTGAGCTAGATATAGTTGGACTAAGCTCCATACTGGACGCTTTACTTATTTATACTTTAATTCGTAATTTGACATCCAGACTGGGTGAGGGGACTCTGTAGAGTCAACTAATTCCCCTGCTTCTTTTAAATTGTGCCCACCAGCTTTATGTCCCAGGAAATGTTTGAAACTCTCTTTTTCTCTCCATCTTCTGGGCCACATCTTCCCTCCTTTCTTCATGACTCTTACTCTCGACCTTCTTCTTTCAGAGACGGGTTGGCACTGCTACATCCTTTTGCTTTTTTCCTCTTTTTATCGATTTTTTTCAATTTGTCAGTTTGAGTTTTGTTCAGCATCACCCAACAGAATTAAACATCTAACCCACCCATGTGACGTCCTTGAAATGTGGTGAGTAAATCCTCTCAGGGAGGGAGTTCCAGCTGAACACTTTTAAAACAGCTATTGAGTCTCTAAGCACACCACCATCCTGCAGTCCGGACCTCCATGAGTATCTCTCAGGTAGGCACCAGAGTGTTTAATCTCTGTCCTCTCGTCATGTCCGGGACACTTGTGTCTGTGGACCTCTCTCAAACCCCTCCCTGCAGTCTCTCCCTTACACACACTCTTTCTGTTTGGATGCTAGCATGGAGGGTCCACATCGTTCACCAGCTTCAGTTCTGCATCACTGACCAGTCATAATGAAGAAGGGGCGGGACTTCTGACATCAGCTTTGTAAACACCATGGCTGTGTCCCAAATCATTCACTACTCACTTTATATAAATCAATCAATCAATCAATCAATCAATCAATCAATCAATCAATCAATCAATCAATCAATCAATCAATCAATCAATCAATCAACCAACCAACCAACCCATCCATCCATCCATCCATCCATCCATCCATCCATCCATCCATCCATCCATCCATCCATCCATCCATCCATCCATCCATCCATCCATCCATCCATCCATCCATCAATCAATCAATCAATCAACCAACCAGTCAGTCAATCAATCAATCAATCAATCAATGCATCAATCTTTATTTATTAAGCACCAAATCCCAACACATGTTCTCCTCAGACTCTTTCCAAACAGAGCAGGTCTAGACCGTACTCTATGTTCTATTATTAACAAAGACCCAACATCAAGACAGGATCAGATCCAGTCCCATCTTACAGACAGGACTCAGTCTGATCTCATCTTAATCCACCATCAGCAGAGCACTTTGCAGCATTTAGCAAGTTACAGTGGCAAGGACAAACTTCCTTCAACAGGCAGAAACCTCCAGCAGGACCAGACTCATGTTAGACACACATCTGCTGAGATCGTGTTGGACAGAGGGATACAGAGAGATGAAGAGAGAGAGAGATGGTTTCACAGTCAGCCCACTAACTCCCCTTTCAGACCATAACAAAACCACAATTTACCTAAACAGAGCAACAACCAATCAGGAAACACAGACACCAATCAAACTACATAATATCAAGAAAAGCTATAAATGGAAGGAGGACAGTGCAGAAACATACCAAAAAGCTATTAGGCAACAACAAGTCCAGTCACAGCTAGACAAGTTTCTGAATGATGACTTTCATCCTAACAGTGAAGGAGTAAACAGAGCAGTAGAACACCTAAACAACATATTCTACCTTACAGCTTCCATATCTGATCTCAAGGCCTCAAATAGAAACCCCCCTAAAACACACAACAAAGACAAATGGTTTGATAATGAATGTCAGAACATCAGAAAACAATTAAGGAATTTATCAAACCAAAAACATAGGGAGCCCGACAACCAGAATATACGCATCCACTACAGTGAAACACTAAAACAATATAAAAATACGGTAAGGAGAAAAAAGGACCAACATATTAGAAATCAACTCCATTCAATTGAAGAATCCATTCAAACAAACCACTTCTGGGAAAACTGGAAAACTCTAAACAAACAACAATACGAAGACCTACCGATCCAAAATGGAGACGTATGGGTAAACCACTTCTCCAAACTTTATGGCCCAATAGAGCAGAATAAAGAACAAACACACATACAAGAGAAACAACACAGTCTAGAGTCCACTATTAAAGACTATCAGAACCCCTTGGATTTTCCAATCACACTCAAAGAACTTCAGGACAAAATCCAGTCGCTAAAATCTAAAAAGGCCTGTGGTATTGATGGAATCCGAAATGAAATGATAAAGTTTACAGACATCAAATTTCAATTGGCTATTCTAAAACTCTTTAACATTGTCCTTGGTTCCGGGATCTTCCCCAATATTTGGAACCAAGGACTAATAACACCACTTCACAAAAGCGGAGACAAATTTGACCCCAATAACTACCGTGGGATCTGTGTCAACAGTAACCTGGGAAAAATCCTCTGTATGATCATAAACCACAGACTCCTACATTTCCTCACCCAAAATAATGTCCTCAACAAATCACAGATTGGCTTTTTACCAAATTATCGTACAACAGACCACGTCTTCACTCTTAGCACCCTAATCCACAACCAAATTAACAAAAAGAAAAGCAAAGTTTTCTCCTGCTTCGTTGACTTTAAAAAAGCCTTCGACTCAATTTGGCACGATGGTCTGCTGTACAAAATATTAGAGAGTGGAATTGGGGGAAAATCCTATGACCTCATTAAATCCATGTACACAAACAACACATGTGCAGTAAAAATTGGCAAAAAACACACAGACTTCTTCCAACAAAGCCGGGGGGTGAGACAAGGATGTAGCTTAAGCCCAACCCTCTTTAACATCTACATCAATGGACTGGCAAAAGCATTAGAAGAGTCTGCAGCACCCGGTCTAACCCTGTTAGACTCTGAAGTTAAATGCCTACTGTATGCAGATGACCTGGTGCTCCTATCTCCAACCAAAGAGGGGCTACAACAGCACCTGGACCTTTTGCACGGTTTCTCCCAGACCTGGGCCTTGACAGTCAATCTGTCCAAAACCAAAATCATGATTTTTCAAAAAAGAAACAGCCTCCAACACCACACGTTGAGATTCCTTCTAGATAATGATGAAATTGAGCACACAAGGAACTACACTTACCTTGGTCTTAACATCAGCGCCACAGGTAACTGTAACAGCGCTGTGAACGACCTGAGAGACAAGGCCAGAAGGGCTTTCTATGCCATCAGAAGGAACGTCAATTTAGACATCCCTATTCAAATCTGGCTTCAAATTCTGGATTCCGTTAAAGAACCCATTTTTCTGTATGGTTGTGAGATCTGGGGTCCTCTCGCACATCAAGATTTTTCTAAATGGGACAAACACCAAATTGAGACTCTGCATGCAGAATTCTGTAAATCCATCCTCCGTGTCCAACGGAAAACCCCAAATAATGCATGCAGAGCAGAATTAGGACGATACCCTTTAAACATCAAAATTCAAAAGAGAGCTTTTAAATTTTACAACCACTTAAAGAATAGTGACTCTGACACACTCCATTACAAAGCCCTGACCTCCAGAGAGTCTTCAGAGAGCTGCCCCCTCAGACACCTGGTTCTGGGACTGTACTCCCAAGCAGAGCCCTCAGACAGAAACCCAACCAGAATCAACCAAATGATTCAAAAACAAAAAGAAAACTATTTAACACATTGGACAAAATCAACCGAAAAACAAAACAAATTAGAATGTTACCGAGCCCTACAGAGAGATTACACTGTGGCAGAATATCTGAGCACTGTGACAGATCCAAAGCTGAGGAAATCTTTGACCATGTACAGACTCAGTGAACACGACCTCGCCATTGAGAGAGGACGCCACCGACAGACCTGGCTCCCCAAAGAGGACAGAATCTGCACCCACTGCACCCAGCATGAAGTGGAGACAGAGCTACACTTTTTAACCACCTGTCCTCTATACCAGGACATCAGGGACACATTCTTCCCACTGATCACAAACACACACAAAGAATTTCATTCACTTGACAACAAACAAAAACTGATGTACCTGCTGGGTGAGGAACCACAATGTGCAAACACTGCAGCACGCTATATCAGCTGCTGTGAGCAGAAGAGAGCGTCCAACAGCTCCAAACCCCCGTGAACATCCCTGCACCATCATCTAATCAGACCTGTACATACACACACCACAGACCTGTACATACACACACCACAGACCTGTACATACACACACCACAGACCTGTACATACACACATCACAGACCTGTACACACACACATCACAGACCTGTACACACACACATCACAGACCTGTACATACACACATCACAGACCTGTACACACACATCACAGACCTGTACACACACACATCACAGACCTGTACACACACACATCACAGACCTGTACATACACACATCACAGACCTGTACACACACATCACAGACCTGTACATCTTTCCTCTTTAAATCTTTATATTTTAATTTTACATTTCTGTAAATAATCTATAGTCATCTGTTAAAGATAAATGAAATTATTATTATTATTATTATTATTATTATTGTTGTTATTAGTACTACTGTTGTAATTATTATTTTTGTTGTTGTTAGTATTATTATTGTTATTTTTATTTTTATTATCATTATTATTCATATATTTTCTTTCTTCTATACAGCTCTGTTAGTTTAACATTTAATCTTATTATTCTGTAATTGTTTGTCATTTTGTGTTTTATTTCTTTTTAAGCTTTAGCAATGATTACGTATGTTTTCCATGCTAATAAAGCCCTTTGAATTGAATTGAATTGAAAAATTGAATTGGTAGTGGTGAGACAGATAGTAGTAGTTGTAGCAGCTGGAGTCTGGCATGTCCACAGTAGTAGAAATCCAGAGGAACCTACGAGACAAGGGAGCTCAGGGACTCCAGAAAGGTCTATGGTTAGTAACTTTAATGGGACAAGGAGAGTTAAAGTAAGAGACCGGCAGAGAGAGGAGAGAGAGGGAAAGACGGGATCCAAGTGTGTCAGTCTAAGCCTATAGCAGCATAACTAAGAGCTGGTCCAAGCCTGATCCAGCTCTAACTATAAGCTTTATCAAAAAGGAAAGTTTGAAGCCTACTCTTAAAAGTAGAGAGGGTGTCTGCCTCCCGGACCCTGACTGGTAGATGATTCCAAAGGAGAGGGGCCTGATAACTGAAGGTTCTACCTCCCATACTACTTTAGAGACTTTATATAGTTCACTGCATGTATGTCTTCACAGGGTCTGGAGCTGCTGCTAATGCTACATGAAGGTAAAATAATGAATTCTCATATCACCTAACTCAAGAAAGACATTAATTTAAAAACAACTGAAATATACTTTATTAGTTGGAATTAAAGTACATTTACGTCTTGACTTTGAGTTTAGTTTGGTCATCCAACCACATTTCACTTCCTCTTGACCACAGTAAATAAAAGAGCAGCCATGCTCACGTGAGGCTAAAATAATACAGACTATGAAAACAGCTGAAGAGTTCAAATATCTCATTTATCATTATATCCTCTGACAGATTCCAGCCCTGTGTGAGTGACCTTAAAGCTGGGGTTGGTGTTCAGACTTAGATCCACTTTTTTTTCTACTGGTTAAAATGATCTTTATGTCCTGATGGTAATCAATACATAATGTGTTCTTAAGAAAGAGGTAAAAAAAGCTGCTATCTACAGCCGGAGTAAACCTGGGAAAACACCAACCAATCCCTGCCATCAGGAGCCAAATGATGAAACCAATCAAATCCTGTCCTGCCGTTCTGCCCGCCTCCTGCAGAGCATACATTTCATGTTTGTTTGTGTTTTTAATTTTCACTATGAGAATGTTTTGGTGTTTTCTTACCGCTGAGTGAGACATGAGTTGACGTAGTGAAAAACACAAACCATGTCCTGAGGACCGGTTTTGATTTGATTTTGATTTGATGTCTTTATTTCGAACATGGAAAAGTAAAATAGAAAAAAAACACACAAGTAGCAAAGAAGAAATAGTTATACAAAAGAAACATAATCAATCAGTTCCATTAGCAAGCACTGAAACATTTGACTTTGCATGTGCAAAAAGGAGCAGGAAGAAGTTAAAACTGATCTAATCCCTTTATTCACTATTTTCTGGCATTATACGAGAACAAATCTTCATATTTCACCTGCAAGCAAAAGTAAATCCCAACATTTGTCTTCCTCCTTGTACCTCATGAAGGTTATTTCTTTATACCTCATCTTGAACTGGATTATGTTCTGACTGCTGTAGCTCCATGTTGAGTCTGTTCCACAGTTTTACTCCACAGACCGAAATACAAAAACTTCTCCTTGTGGTCCGAACACTCCCCCTCTTTAATCTTAACTTCCCTCTTAAGTTATAACCCCCCTCTCTTTTAAAGAACAGTCTTTGAATGTTTCCTTGAAGGAGATTTTTCCTTGCCTTATACACGAATTGTGCAGTTTTAAAAATCAGTTTTGAATCAGTCACCATCATATGTTCGTGAATCAGCGGCACTGGTGCATGTGAGCGGGGGTGTCGTTTTGGAGGAGCTCCAAGAGGGGGTAGGGAGGGGTTAGATGGAGTCCTGAGGAAATGCTACATTTAAATTCATGCTAGTTTTCCGTGACTACCAACCCTAACTTTAAGGTCAGGATGACGTTTGTTGTTAACCAATGGCTGCATGGTTAGGGTTTGCTCTCGTTGTGGATCATTTCTGTTGAATTGTTTGGTTCACTCAGGCTCCATCGATCATGGAGCTCTCTCAGATCTGGCCTGAATCCTGCACCTGGTGTGATTAAAGTTAAAGCTACAGGTTACACACGACTCGATTTCTATCAATGATTTTAAATGTTCTTTTGAAATTCCATATATGAATATATTATGTTATTAAATTAAAATGTGAAGCATACAGAGCTTTTTAAAACAGACTTCATGGTGTCCACAGTGTTTTATTATTATTATTATTATTTTTATTTTATTTTATTTTTTTATCTTATTAACTTCAAAGTGTGACAGTATACTGAAGCTCTTCCTCCACAATGTCTACATGTAAGTCAAATATGGCTCTGCTGTGTGTTACTAAGGCAGCAGCATGTTCTGGTCTGACAGGTTAATGGATTGTTTTCTGCACCTCCACTAGGGGGCAGTATCAACAAGCCTAAGTTACTACTGGGAGAGAGGCCTCTGCCTCAATAGATCCACTACTCATCATCTACCAGAGAAACACCTGTACAGGTGACCAAAACAGGCTGCTTCAGTCTCCTGTGGGACAGCTTTACCTACAGACCCACTGACTGACTGAACCCTGTGGACATAAAGGTGCAACTACACCACGTCATGCACAGGGGAACACCTCTACTAGGACCTCAGTGATGGACAGGGGAACACCTCTACTAGGACCTCAGTGATGGACAGGGGAACACCTCTACTAGGACCTCAGTGATGGACAGGGGAACACCTCTCCAAGGACCTCAGTGACAGACAGGGGAACACCTCTCCAAGGACCTCAGTGACGGACAGGGGAACACCTCTCCAAGGACCTCAGTGACGGACAGGGGAACACCTCTCCAAGGACCTCAGTGATGGACAGGGGAACACCTCTACTAGGACCTCAGTGATGGACAGGGGAACACCTCTACTAGGACCTCAGTGATGGACAGGGGAACACCTCTCCAAGGACCTCAGTGACAGACAGGGGAACACCTCTCCAAGGACCTCAGTGACGGACAGGGGAACACCTCTCCAAGGACCTCAGTGACGGACAGGGGAACACCTCTCCAAGGACCTCAGTGACGGACAGGGGAACACCTCTCCAAGGACCTCAGTGATGGACACACACATCTGTGATTCACTTGATTTCTCTTTCTTTCATTAGTTTTTATTTGTTCTATCTTTTTTGTATGTGTGTGTACTTTTCAAAAGAAGAAGCTGTGATTCTCTTGATTTAGCAGCTTGTAACAGTAGTCTTCTCTCAGCCCACCGTGAATGCGTCTCTCCCGGTGTTCCGGTTTTAAAAGTGACCCTGTAAACTGGAGACCTTCAGCTGAACGTGTCAGTGTTTGTGGAGTTTACACAGCTGTTGAAACACAGAGGGAGTTCCTGGGAATGCAAACTAGTTTAGTTTTTATTAAGATTTCAAAATATCCTCATCAGATATTTAATGATCGTCTAAAGACGTTTATGAGGGATGCATCCGGCTGAAAGTCTCCAGTTAACAGGGTCGCTGTTTAAACCAAAACACCGGCCGATCTCTGCGATCACGGCTTTTTGAGTTCAAAAGGATTTTAAAGAGGTGTTGAAACGTCTTTGCTGCTCGCAGGACTTCAGCCCGCAGTCGAAACGCAGACAACAACGGAGGCACAGGAACCTTTTAGTTCTGGGGGCTAAAAGACCCTGGAACTCTTGGTCGAAATGCACCTTAAACGTAGTTGGGTTACTGGGACGATGTTTGAGTGCTAATTGCTCGTTGCTTGAGTCAAGGTTTGTCAGCAAGATAAAATGTTTTGTCAGAGTATGTGCCAGTGGTTCAACAGCATGTGGCTGATGGTATAACACTTGAAGGAGCCGTGCCACTCACTGGACAACCCCCCACCCCACCCCACCCCACCCCACTCGTCTCCCAATGCTGTTAACGGTTATGTAATGCCAGCTGGTGCTCCAAAGTGTAAGGCTACTATCAGACTATCACACCGATACCGCCCATGCCTCATCACCATAATATTATGACTCTACTTATGACATTATAACTAATGATCGTCCATTATGAGAGCTGCCCTGAATGTTTACTTTTTTGTCTTTGCTGACATGGTGAGTGTAACATTAATAAAGGAACGGCTACATTTATTAAGTCTGTCTTTGAAAATATGATGTTTGACCTCCATGATGACAGAGAGTCATTTCAGGATCATATTCCTGTAGAAAACAATAGCAGAATGAGTCGTGGACAAATATCAAAGTGGATGAGTCATGGTGACGTCATGGCGCATGTTTCCCTGCTGTGCTGTGAGATCAATGCAGGAATCAAATCAACAAATTCATCTGGCAAATTCAGATATTATGGACTTGTACTTCTATAGCACTTTTCTAGTCTTTCTGACCACTCAAAGCACTTTAACACGACTTGTCGTTTAAAAAAAAGATCAAAAAGGGACAAAGCGACCGGCCATCAGCTAATACGTTGAAAAGTGTTAGAAGTAACTCGGTCTCAGCAGATGTGTGTCTAACATGAGTCTGGTCCTGCTGGAGGTTTCTGCCTGTTAAAGGAAGTTTGTCCTTGCCACTGTAACTTACTAAATGCTGCAAAGTGCTCTGCTCATGGTGGAGCGCTGACCTGAAGTATAGAGAGACACCATGTCATCCATCGTGCAAACATCCCATCATGTCTGTGATTTGGGAAGAGGCTGAATGCTAACGTTAGCTGTGTTCTGATGCTAGCTAACAGGCTGTCTGATATGTTTATTAACTTACAATATGACTCCATCTCTCTCCTGATTTTCACTGTCCGTTGTCTTTGTGGCTGCTTGTGAACTGAGGATTGGTGAAGTCACCACAGAGGGTCAGAATATCAAGGTTTGAATGGCTTAGTCGGCCTCAGCAGATGTGTGTCTAACATGAGTCTGGTTCTGCTCGAGGTTTCTGCCTGTTAAAGGAAGTTTGTCCTCTCCGCTGTAACTAGCTAAATACTGTGAGGTGCAATGCTCATGGTGAATTAAGGTGGGGTCAGACTGAGTCTTACCCTGTCATGGTGTTGGGTCTCTGTTCATAATTTGACATAGAGTGGTCTAGACCTGCTCTGTTTGTAAAAGCGTCTTGAGATAATGATTTGGCGCTATACAAATAAAGATTGATTGATTGATTGATTGATCGATCGATTGATTGATTGATTGATTGATTGATTGATTGATTGATTGATTGATTGATGACTTAAGGTGTAGAACACATACAGACATGATAACAAGCAGCGCCGACCCTGAGCTTGACGCCAGAGGTCAGAAAACGGGTCATTCAGCATTTTTTCATTTTAATTTGGGATACAAATGTTTAAAAGTAATTGGTTTTCTTCTTCTTCTTCTTCTTCTTCTTCTTCTTCTTCTTCTTCTTCTTCTTCTTCTTCTTCTTCTTCTTCTTCTTTGACCCTTTGTTTCATGGTGGGGGCGTCCAGCATAAGAACCACCACCAATCCAACAATGAACCAGTAACTTGCACTGTATTACTATATGCTTATTTTTAGGACTGGTGACCTTCAGTTGAGGATTTTACATGTAGCCATTGCTACCAGAGCATTCTTATCTGTAATTGATCCGACTGTTTTAAATGTGTGTCCCTTCTATGGCCTGTATGAGAGCATCTTTCATGATTTTACCGAGTGCAATAGACTCACTGATTTTTTTTTAACTTATTGACTGGTGTTTTTAACCTTTTTGGTGTTGTTTTAACCATCCCTGTTTTATCTGTGGTTTCAGGTACAGCAAAACATCTAAAGCCAAGTGCCACATTTTAAACTTTTTAATGGGAGAATAAAAAATGGCCATCTGCCTGACCCGAAGAGACAGGCTGCAGGCGGGGCCTGAGCTGGACACGGTGGCCCTGTGGAAGCTGAACATTAAGGCCAGACTGAGGCAGGAGTTGTGCTTCCACAGGGCCACAGGGAACATGGGGGACTTCCTGCAGCTGTGGGGGGTTGACAATATTCTTTGTGAGGTGTCTGACCAAAGAGAACTGCAATACGCTGACTGCATTCATTGAATTAACTTGTTTGTCAGTAAGACTCTGTGTTAATAAAAAAAGGTTTTCCTGTTTAATTGTTTTATGTAAATAATGTTTTTTATAAAAATAGAAAAATCACCTTCTTCTTCTTCTTCTTCTTCTTCTTCTTCTTCTTCTTCTTCTTCTTCTTCTTCTTCTATGAACAATGAAGCAGTTACTTACACTGTATTACTGTAAGCTTATATTTAGCACACGGTTATCCTCCTCAGCTGTATAATGACACATATATATAATAACATGTGTCTGCAGCCTCTGGGCCTGTATCTTCAGGTTATTCATATCAGGGTTAAATGAGTTTAATTCAGGGTTACAGGGGTTTGATGTGAGAGGTTATATAATTTGATATCAGAGGTGAATCCAGTTTATCACCAGGCTCATGTTGATTGATGTCGGGAGTAAACACTGGGTGGATAGGTTCAGGTTCTGTCTCTGACCAGTGGGAGCCTGTCAGAGACTCAGGGCCGTCTGTGGGGGCTTCTTCAGTTCATCCATAGATTTCTCAACATCCTGTGTGCTCTCGTGTGTTTATACAGAGAGGTGATGGTCAGGGGAGGAGGCAGTGTTTGCAGCTGTGTGTCCACCTGCTTCACATACATACTCACACATGTACACACACACAAACAAACACACTGAAGCAGGAAACAAAGGTCACATTAAACGTGTCGTCCTGTTGATACGACTGTCACACGACACTTTGACCTCAGAGACACAACAACATGTTTTTATACAGCAGCTCATGTTAACACATGCTCTGTGCGGGCACATACATGTTTATGTTCATCATGACTGCACAAGATAAGTGTCCGACTCAGGCCTCAGAGTCTGATCTGCTCGCTCCACCATGAGGTCTTTATCAGCCTCTCATCAAACACACAGCCGTGTCATATAAAACAGATCTGCCTGAATGACGCCTTTGTCTCTCTGACCTGTAGTTACCCCTCACGGAGTCACCTTGGGTCAGGGCTGGGGATTACCAGTGTTCATGTTTAAAGGTGTCCAGGTCTTTGTTCTCTGTCTGCAGGGACTCAGGTGGAGTTATTATAATGAGCTGTGGTCAGCTACAAGCATTACTCAGATCATGAACCATGACTCAGGTTAACAAGGTGTCTGCTTACATGGAGGTGTCAGAAAGTGAGAGTACTCTTGTCTTCTCTTCTTCAGGTGAATATAAAGAATGAAGATCACACACACATTCATTCCACAGCAGGCTTGTCACACCTGGGATTGACAAATCCTGTTACTGACACATCACTGGTTTATCACTGAGAGAGAAATCACTAACTGACCTGTGACTGTTTAGATAACGCAGGACTTTTACTCTAACTGGGTAAAAAACTAATAATAATAGTAATAATATTATTATTATTAAAAATGAAAATTATTAATAATGAAAAGTATTATTATTATTATTATTATTATTATTATTATTATTATTATTATTATTATTATTATTATATCATTGTTGTTGTTGTCATTTATTTATAATAATAATAATAATAATAATAATAATAATAATAATAATAATAATGAAAAATAGATTCATAAATTATTATTAATAATAATGTTATTGTTAATGATTACAATTATTGTTATAATGGTTGTTATTTATTGATAATATGAATATTATTACCATTAATACTAATACTAATACTAATAATAATAATAATAATAATAATAATAATAATAATAATAATAATAATGATAATAATAATAATAATATAACCCAGCATCCTGCGGACTAGATCCATCAGAACAGTCAGACTACAGACTTCCTTCAATCAATCAATCAGACTTTGTTTGTAAGGCACTTTTCATACAATGATACTGTATCATGTATGTGCTGTACCTGAAATTATTATTATTACTGTATTAATAAAATAGAATAAATACAGAAAAAGAAGACCAACCACCAGGTAGGGTGTTCCACAGATGTGGGCCGTGTTGATAAAAAGCTGCATCACTGCCAGTTCTAGCTTTTGGTACAATTAAAAGTCCATCACCTGAAGACCTGAGGGCTCTCTTAGGCTGATATGATAAAAGCAAATCTGATAAATAAGAAGGATCGAGACCGTTAAGAGATTTAAAGCCAATCGAATAATCTTAAAATATAAAAGATAGAGGGAGCTGGTGCAGAGACTTTAAAATGGGTGTAATGTGAACACCTTCAAACACAGTCTGCAGTACATGGTATACTGCAGTACATAGTATACTGCAGTAAATGGTATACTGCAGTACGTAGTATACTGCAGTACATGGTATACTGCAGTACGTAGTATACTGCAGTACATGGTATACTGCAGTACATGGTATACTGCAGTACGTAGTATACTGCAGTACATGGTATACTGCAGTACATGGTATACTGTAGTACTTAGTATACTGCAGTACATGGTATACTGCAGTACATGGTATACTGCAGTACATGGTATACTGCAGTACGTAGTATACTGCAGTACATGGTATACTGCAGTACATGGTATACTGCAGTACATGGTATACTGCAGTACATGGTATATTGCAGTACATGGTATACTACAGTACATGGTATACTGCAGTACATGGTATACTGCAGTACATGGTATACTGCAGTACATGGTATACTGCAGTACGTAGTATACTGCAGTACATGGTATGCTGCAGTACATGGTATACTGCAGTACATGGTATACTGCAGTACATGGTATACTGCAGTACATAGTATACTGCAGTACATAGTATACTGCAGTACATGGTATACTGCAGTACGTAGTATACTGCAGTACGTAGTATACTGCAGTACATGGTATACTGCAGTACATGGTAGGCTGCAGTACATGGTATACTGCAGTACATGGTATACTGCAGTACATGGTATGCTGCAGTACATGGTATACTGCAGTACATGGTATGCTGCAGTACATGGTATACTGCAGTACGTAGTATACTACAGTACATGGTATGCTGCAGTACATGGTATACTGCAGTACATGGTATACTGCAGTACATGGTATACTGCAGTACATGGTATACTGCAGTACGTAGTATACTGCAGTACATGGTATGCTGCAGTACATGGTATACTGCAGTACATGGTATATTGCAGTACGTAGTATACTGCAGTACGTAGTATACTGCAGTACATGGTATATTGCAGTACATGGTATATTGCAGTACGTAGTATACTGCAGTACATGGTATATTGCAGTACATGGTATATTGCAGTACGTAGTATACTGCAGTACATAGTACACTGCAGTACATAATATGCTGCAGACTACATTCGTAGACGATGTGTAGCAGGTGGTTTTGGAAAGAGCCAAGGTGTCAGTGATCAGTGACTGCAGATACTTTCCCACACAACTAAAAGGAAAGTGAGTGACTCCCTCTCATAGCCTCGTTAAACTCATGCCCTGACATGAATTGAATTTACTACATGATGAAATCACAGAGTAAACAGCTAAAGTATCTGAGGCATGACACACTGTGCAGCGTGGGACAGGAATGACAACATTTAGATTTAAGGGTGAGTTGAAAACCTTCAGCCTGAACTGGAGATCTTCTCTATGCTGTGTTACAAACATCCGCTCACAGACTTCTTTACTTTGTGCACATCTTCATCATGATGCTGTTACGTCTACAAAGTGTTGAGCTGTCACATGAGACCACGGCCTCCTGCACAGGTGTGTGGATGTTTTGGCGTCTCTGCGTAAACGCTGAAAACTGAGGTTTGTAAAATATGTGGCGCCATATGTAAAGTAGTGCACACTGAAAATAACATCTACAATTCTAGAACATCATCAAAATGTAGAGTGAATTAAAGTCACTTTTTTATACATTTTGAGGAATATTTGTGATCTTCTTCATATTTAATTTGTTGTGAAAAATATATTAGGTTAAAATCAATGTTAAATCCAAATGCTAAATATAAATGTTAAATATAAATCTAAATGTGAAATATAAATGTTTATATTTATATTCCAGTGTAACACCAAGCAGGAACTCCACCTCTTCATCATCACATATCAATCTCAGATCTGTTCTGATATCACCTGACCTTGTATGATAGCCGCTCACTCAAGAAGATGCTAAAAAGAAGACATTTTTGAAACTTATAAAATAAATAAATCAGAAGATCTGGTGCTTTGAGCTCCATGTGCAGCCACTCTATGACTTCCTGTTTATGGAGACACTGAGTGTCAGCAGATTCTCTCCTCAGCTGTAACAGAGGGCTGGTACTCCAGATCTGCCATCAAAGTCTCCTCCAGGGGGGTGAACTTGTAATCGATCAAGACATCAAGACTACGCCGTCGATTCGACGCAGAAGTATAAATCAGGCTTTAGACTTTTGATGGTTTTATTGCTTTGATGCTTGTTTTAATACTTCTGCTGGATAATAATATGTTCTTAATTGCTGCCTAATGCCTATTTAATTGTTTATAAAGTGTAATTTGTTTTGAAGGCGCTATATAAATAAAGTTATTATCATTATGACTGTGGGCAGGGGCATTGCCAGGAATTCTGCCCCCCCCTGATATGATATCTCAGTGGGCCCCATCACCACAGACAACCCTACAAAATATAACATTGCTGCTATAATACTGCTTTATTAACATTAAACAAAAATCTATGCTTAAACTATCCTGGTTAACTGACTCAAATCTAAGTTACATATCAATTTTTTTTTTTTTTTTACAATTTCTCCAAATGTAACTGCTCAATATTGACCTTCAGACTGTCCACCTCTGTAAACAAGATTATTTGAAGCCAAGTGACTTGTTAATTAACAACACGGGGGCATTATTTGGTAAAATCTAACCTCATGAAGTCAAATAAAACTCTAAAAACTTACAGTTTACTCTCAATCAGATTTAGCCACACGTGATGCTGTGAAAATATGACAATGACAAGCGTTTTTATGCATAGACAGCTGTTTAAATCACACTGATAGCCCATTGCATATGTGTTTTTAATTTATTAATTGTGCATCCACATTGATTGATCAAGGCTAACGGTCTGTTCTACTGACGCTGTCCACTCAGCCCCCCAGGAGCTGCCTGCTGCTGACAGACAGCTGCGGTTCAAACGTAAACAGAGACTCCCTTTTTTTCAGAAAGGAATTCTGAATGTTTGTTTATGTATTCAGACAACTTTAGTTTTCTTATTGCAGTTATAACAAAACAAAAGAAAAGTATAGTAGAAAACACATTTTATTTCAGGCCCCCCTCCCCACTTGAACCCTAGGTAGTCAGTCCAACTCCCCCCCCCCACTATGACGCCCCTGACCATAGGGGACGGTATGATAGAAATGTGATGTGGTCTGAAGGCCTACAGTTTGCTCAGCCAGCTAAGAGAGGGAGGACCAGGGTGATTGTGGAGCAGAATGAAACATGGTTCATTAGCTCATCTTTTACTGATATGTTATATCCACTGCCTACACAGAGTCATGGTAAACTATATAAATATCTCCACTCATTATGATAACCTTACTTGATGGACTAAGAGAGAGGCAGATGAGTTAACTTTATAGTTAGAGCTGGATCAGGCTTGGACCAGCTCTTAGTCATGCTGCTATAGGCTTAGACTGACACACTGGGATCCTATCTCACCCCCTTACCCCCAACCCCTCATCACTTACTTTAACTCTCCCTGTCCCATTAAAGTTACTAACCATAGACCTTTCTGGAGTCCCTGAGCTCCCTTGTCTCGTAGGTTCCTCTGAGACTCCAGCTGATACGGACGTGCTGGACTCCAGCGGCAACAGTTACTACTACTCGTCTCATCACTATCACCGCTCCCTCTCTCTCTTATTCTCCTCTATCCCTCTTTCCAGACCCAACTCGATTGTGGCAGATGGCTGTCTAACATGAGTCTGGTTCTGCTCGAGGTTTCTGCCTGTTAAAGGAAGTTTGTCCTCTCCGCTGTAACTAGTTAAATACTGTGAGGTGCAATGCTCATGATGGATTAAGGTGGGGTCAGACTGAGTCTTATCCTGTCTTGGTGTTGGGTCTCTGTTCATAATTTGACATAGAGTGGTCTAGACCTGCTCTGTTTGTAAAAGAGTCTTGAGATAATGTTTGTTGTGATTTGGCGTTATACAAATAAAGATTGATTGATTGAGTTAGTTTACACAGATTTGTCTGGGGTCTTTGAGATCTGGACCTTACCTCCTGGTTTTAGAACGTCTAGTAATGAGAGATGAATACATGTGATGAAGTCTTTGGTAGAACTAAAGCTGACAGCACAGACTCTGATCATGTTACACCTTCACAGACCTTATTGTTACAGACTCAAAGAGCACACTCCACAAAGCAGGCCCGTTTCTTGCTATAGGCGAACTAGGCGAATGCCTAGGGCCCCCAAGCCACCAGGGGGCCCCAAAACTGCATGTTTAGCCTCTTCTGAGGAGAATTAAAATGTCCGTTTTTATCTGTATCTCATGTGTTCATTACACCCCTTATATGCTTAAAAATAAACGTTGGCTATAAATAAAATAAACTGCAAAAATAAGCTGTTAAAAAATTAATAGGTCGTTGGACCGCACTGTCACACAGTTAGTGACGTAGCGGGCCAGCGCCGCGTCACCAACGCCGACAGGTATGATGGGAATGATTGACGGCTACCACTCATCCCCGTTAGCCAGTGCAATAGAAAAAACAAACAACATAATGGCATCGAAAAGGAATTATCCCAGCGGTGCGGAAAAATGGAAGAAAAAGAAAACTGATGAAGAAAAACAGGCAAAGGATAAAGGTAAGTTTGTTGGTGATGTGGGCTGGAGAGGTGGAGGTGAAACGCCGTTTTTTTTCCCCCAAGTTTGTTTATTTGTCCTGCTTGCCAGCTAGCTAGCGTCGGATAAATGTTAGCTGGATGGCTAATATTTGTCCGTCATGAACTCAGCTTTTTTGTTTGTTTTATGAAAGTTGACCATGTCCTGCCAAGTTGGCCTGTCCTGCCATGGGAATGACTGATTGACTCCAGACCCGTTTATTCAGATTCTAACAGGGAGGGAGGGAGGGAGGGAGGGAGGGCATGTTGTTGTAGTAAGTGGCAATGGCAGAGCACTGACTCAGTGGTCTGTCGTTGTTAAGTGGAAGTTGTCTCTCACATATTTGACACTTAATGTTATATTAGCCTTACTTAGGATTAATTTACTAAGCTTAGTGTGTATTTTATAGGCCCCTAATTAGAAGTGTGCTACTGTTTTATAATTCAAAGAAATATTCTATTGAAATATTTTATTAGGCATGGTGTTGACTGTTTTAGACTATTGTGGCAGGGGTTCATTTATCTTAGTTTTATTACTTTAACCAGTACAGTGTGTAAACTAATGCAAAAAACTGTTTAAAGTGACAATTTTGTAAGTGGGTAAAAGCTTTAAAGGGACACTGCAATCACAATGTTTAATAGAAAAACAAATTAATTTTAATTTTCCTGTATTACTGCAACATCACTGTAATAATAGAATAGGAATATGCACTCATGATCTATTTTGCTTGATGATCTAATGAGCTTTGTCTTTGCAGGAGCAATTCTAAAATATTTTGGAGCTCCAGACATTGAGCCAGAGGGATCTCCCAAACATCCTGACCAGGAAGCTCCATCACGTACCTCAGAACCTTCTTCCAGTCCCTCCAGGATTTCACAGGATTTTTTTGTGATTGTTGTGTCCCAAAAAGCCTGAATTTGCGACAGCTTTTTGAAAAAATTGCGGTGAAAGTTGCGATTATTTTTTTGTTGCTTTTTTCCCCCAATAACATCTCGGGGGCAAGTAAATACGCTAAATTACAGTTGTTTTTACAAAACATTCTTGATGTGGCCACTGACTGTATTTTGATTCTCTTGATTCACAGAAAAATGCCATGAAAGGGCCGTATTGCACATTTACGACGGTCCCTGAATGCACCTCGCAGTGACTGATGCACAGTCAGTTCACGGCACTCTGAAATTAATCTGCATCTTTGATGACAAGGAGTTGATCAAAACTTACTGAATGTGTCTGATGTATCACCAAACTGGATTAAATCAAGCTGTAGATGCAGAGCTTTTTACGGTAACCACGGCAACAACGTCAACCTCGAATAGTAAATAGACGTCCCCCGGTTGTGTCTTTGTCACTAACACACACTGGGGGTAAAAATCCTCAATGAAGATGAGACAGATGCATGGAGGTGAGGAGAGCTGGTTCATAAAGCACACCTGCTGCAGGTAGAGACCAAGCTAACACTGAGCCCCTCAATCTATAAATAACAACGTTGTCATGGTCACTTGTCCTGCCTGCTGTCTTTTCACTCGTTCTCTGTGCATGTTTTATTGTTGAAAAGTGCCGATGAAGTGAGGACTTATGTTTATGTTCCAAGGAAGTCAAATTGATGACAAAACCGATGACGTACAGGGGCTGAGGTTGAGGTAATTGGTCAAATTTGCGGGAAAGTTGCGCTGATTGTAAAAAAATTGCAGGGCCGCGAAAAAATCGCGCTGATTGGTTGAATTTGCGTTGATAGCTGCGATCGCGAAATCACAACTTCCTGGAGGGACTGTTCTTCTGTCCAGGAAGCTCCAGGACCATCACATACCTCAGAACCTCCAGCAAGCAGCTGTCATATGAGGACATCATTGCTGACTTTGCAAATAAAAAAGCCAGGAAGCAGACATTTTGAGGACAATCCACTGTGACTGTTACTGGGTGTGAGACTAAGGTAATTAAGCATTATTTTAAGTGTTGGTTTGTTTTTATTGTTGCACTTGTTGGTTTGTTGTATTTTCTTATTTAAAGTAAATATTTTTTTATAAATACTCAATCTGTTGTATTTATTGACATATAGAGGATTCTTTTCCTTGTATTATAGTGTTTTTTAAATCAGTTTAACTTGCCAGAGTGGCCTAATTTTAC
>NC_048286.1:603958-638958 GCF_009762535.1 Notolabrus celidotus | reverse complement strand
TCCGCCCAGGCTGCAGGCGCTCTGAGAACAAAGAGCTTTAATGGCTGATAATTATCCTCCAGAAAAGGAGGACAGCTCGGAGTGTGATGGATAATAACACTCAGCACACTCATCATGTGTGGTCAGCCAGCCTCAGTGTACTCTGGAATATGTTGTAATTAAAGCTGAAACTAAACACAGCGTGTTCTGTGTTTCTGACGGACCCGAGCTCTCTGCCTGTCAGTGACCCCTCAGAGACCGGAGAGGAAGAGGACTGGGAGCTCACCTGATCATGTAGAAGAGGCTCCAGAAGGTGGCAGGCAGGGTGTTGGCCTGTGAAGCCCACAGCAGAGCCACATGGGTCCTGGCCTTGCTCACGTCGTTGAAGGTGGACAGAGAATCGTTCAGGATGATCCTCATGGAGATCAGATCAGACAGGTTCTCCCTCTTAGAAAGGTTTTCAGCGTTCATGGTCTTTGCCAGGTTCTACAGGTTTGAGAAGAAGACATGATTATAAGAATCAAACAACTTTCTTAGTTAAAGTCTTGATTATTCACAGTAAGCTTGACTGACCTCTCTGGCGCTGTAGGCGCTCTTGAAGACGTGGATGGGAAGACCGGCCACCAGCGCTGGGAAGATCTTGTCAAACTCTTTGAAGTTCTCCAAAGCGTTGAGCACCAGAGCTTTCTGAGCCTCCTGCCGGGCCTGACACTTATCGTCACCAAACTCTTTCCCAAACAGAGTCAGGTATCCAGACTCAAACATCACCTGCAAGACACAAGGACCCCTGTGTGAGTGCTGGAGCCTAGGGTCAGGTAGGTCAGGGTGAGGGATGTCCTTCTCTACACTGTTTAGGACTTATTACTGACCTTGTAGCAGAAGGCGAAGATGCCGTCCACCTCCCAGTGCTCCTTGCTGGGGCTGAGCGTGTCTGATTTCAGCATGACGTCCTGCAGGTGACCCATCATGGTCTCTATAAGGGAGGGAAGAGCCTCCCCCTGCAGGGTCTTCAGGAAAGTCTGGTGGAGGTTCTCTGTGGTGTGACCGTGCCGAGGGTCGAAGCTGTCATGACCGAACGCCTGCAGAAGGAAGAAAGAGCAGGTTCAGGACCACTGAGGGACTCACCTGAGACAGGCTTCTTCTGACCTACAAGCTCTTAATGATCAGACACCTTCATATCTACATTCACTCATAGTGCCCTATTACCCCTCTAGAACACTATGATCCCAACATGTAGGCCTGCTGGTCCTACCTAAAGTCTCTAAAAGTAGTATGGGAGGTAGAACCTTCAGTTATCAGACCCCTCTCCTTTGGAATCATCTACCAGTCAGGGTCCGGGAGGCAGACACCCTCTCTACTTTTAAGAGTAGGCTTCAATAAAGCTTATAGTTAGAGCTGGATCAGGCTTGGACCAGCACTTAGTTATGCTGATATAGGCTTAGACTACTGAGGAACTGGCGCACTGGCACACTGGGATCCTACTTTAACTCTCCCTGTCCCATTAAAGTTACTAACCATAGACCTTTCTGGAGTCCCTGAGCTCCCTTGTCTCGTAGGTTCCTCTGAGCTGCCGTAGACGTCTTCCTGCTGTGGACGTTCCAGACTCCAGCTGATACGGACGTGCTGGACTCCAGCGGCAACAGCTACTACTACTCATCTCATCACTATCACCGCTCCCTCTCTCTCTTATTCTAAATACTGTGAGGTGCAATGCTCATGGTGGATTAAGGTGGGGTCAGACTGAGTCTTATCCTGTCTTGGTGTTGGGTCTCTGTTCATAATTTGACATAGAGTGGTCTAGACCTGCTCTGTTTGTAAAAGAGTCTTGAGATAACGTTTGTTTTGATTTGGCGCTATACAAATAAAGATTGATTGATTGATTGATGTCTCCTGGCCAATATCAGGGGAACTGTCACAAACACAGACCTTGACTGATGTGGCGAAGTGGAATTTCCTCCAGTCCAGGTGTCTGCCCTGTCTGATGACGGAGTGGTAGGAGAAGGGGTCACACAGGAAGTGGATGTACTTTCCAGCGATCTTGCAGGTGAAGATGTGTCCGTATTTCTTCTGGCGGCTGCGGAGGAACTGGAGAGGGTTGGCTCCAAACTGCAGAGCACAGCCCAGGTATGGGATGAAGCCGTTCTCCACGGCGGGCTCACCTGGCTGCCTGAGAGGGGTGAGGAGAAGGACAGGATCAGCATGAAGCAGAGCCAAAACCTGATGAAGATCTGAAGGTCGCTGAGCTGTCAGTGTGCTCAGAGAGGGTGAACACGTCTAATCGTTCACTGTCTGACACATTAATGAGAGACTCCAGCTCCTTTATCTAGCCCACAGAGGTGTGAACCCTTGTTGGTGCTGATTTCTGGTTAGTTTCAGAATTCCTCACATGGTCCTCTCCTCTACGTGTTCATATTGACTTGTCTCAATGTGAGACTGGGCTCCCTGCTGGCCTGTTTTTACGAGCTGTTGTTGTGCAGGACTTTGTGTTAAATGTAATTACACAGTGACAGCACAGAGAAAAAAAGACACAAGACTGAGAACAGCATGAAACAAAGACCGAGGCTGGATGAAAACATGTTGACATCCAGTCCGTGAGAGTCCTCCTACAGACACACTGAATAGAGAAATGAGCTGGACTCGTTGCTGCACCTTCTTTTTTGCTGTTGATGATTCATTCAGCCTCATTCAGAGCTTGGCTGTGAGTGTCACAGTGTCCTTTAAGTTGTCCCTCGTCTCTCCCAGCCAACCACAACATTCACTGAACATCACAAACCAGTTCCCCGTGTTGTTGTTCACACACAGTCTGAATGTCATCACTACACTCTTGCAGCCAAGCTCCATTAAAGGTCTGATGATTCTAGATCAGAAACTTGTCCTTGAGTCTGCCTGATGAAGATTAAAACCACAGACACCTGTCAGTGCCTTTCAGCTCCGCTCGGATGACAACATGAGTTTCAGAGCAGCAGCTCGTCTCTGTTGGCTCACTGATGTGACTCAACAACATGCCCAACGGGTTCCATCGCCCTCACAATAGCCTTTGTTTTACTAGCACACGCTGTGCATACTTCTGTCAATCACAGCGGCGTTACATCAGAGGCATCATGCATCACGCTCACTGTGAGGCTCGCCCAGAAAAACAACAGTGAACAGCCTGCTCGCCATGCTCCTGCTCCTCACACAGACACATCCTAACCTCTGCAGTCAACAGGTGAGCTCTTACCTGCGGCGTGTCCCCACAGCCAGCCACAGCAGGCAGCAGAAGCCCACCAGGACCGCCCAGATCAGAGAGATGCTGATGATCATGGCAAGGATGATGACGGCGGGGATGAGAGGAAGATCCAACACAGCAGGAGGCTGAACGCAAACGTCCACGCAGACGAACCTGGAACTGAATCCTGCAGAGACCGGTGTGTGCACAGCAGCTGCAGATAGTCTGTGTAAAATGTGTGTGTGTGTGTGTGTGTGTTCGAGCTGTCTGATCAATGACAGGTGGTGTGTGGCAGGTTCTTATACCTGCTCCGTGCTGAAGGCGGGGCTGGAGGGTGGATTGTCAGGACAGATGCGATGTCATCATTGGGCTCGCAAACAGCACACAAAAAAACACATGTTCAGTTCTTCTTCTATTAATGTGCAACCAGGTGAGCGTCAGGGTCTCACCTGGGATCATATACTGATGATTCTGCATGTACTCAGGGACAGAGAGAGGGACCTTCATCTCCACATATCCATGAACATGAGGGGAATGAAAGAGTTAAACATTCAGGTGTTTCAAGCTTCCTCTGAATTTAAGGAGTAATTCAGTCAGCATGTTCCTGATGTGTTTGCTTCAGTCTGATCCTCTGGGACAGGATTGCATGTGAGTGTGTGTGTGTGTGTGTGTGTGTGTGTGTGTGTGTGTGTGTGTGTGTGTGTGTGTGTGTGTGTGTGTGTGTGTGTGTGTGTGTGTGTGTGTGAGTGTGTGTGTGTGTGGGTTGGCCTTGACTGTAGTCCATGGACAGTGTTACCTGAAGGACTGATCTGTGATAGTGAATCTGGGTGGGTAAATAGACTCAAGGTCTCTGCTGTAGTGTTTGTTAGTGTGTGTGTGTGTGTGTGTGTGTGTGTGTGTGTGTGTGTGTGTGTGTGTGTGTGTGTGTGTGGGGCTCATATTGAACACCATTATTGTTCAGTAACTTGTCGAGGCGTGTCAGTGGAGATACAATCTTGTAAATCTCGACCGTTCAGGAGGAATAAATCATCCAGCAGCCTGCAGAGAGGAACAGTCCTGATACACACCTGCAGACATAACATGCAGGTGATTTACCACCTTTGCACAGAGTCTTAGCATGTTAGCATAATGACATACACTTAAAGTACAGCTGAAGGTTCCTTTAGTTTGAAGGATTTGGTCTTGAAGTGTCTCACATGGTCTGTAATCATCGTCCTGTTCACCCTCTGGGGAACATGGGTGCCTGTGCAGGGTCTCCTCCCCTTGCACTGCAGTGTTCTGGGGATGTTGTCAACAAAGTGGCCCATGACTCCTCCAGAAGGCTGAATGTTGACACCTGCTTGATGGTGATCTCACAGATCCCTAGTAGTAGACTACATAAAAAGTAGTATGGGAGGTAGAACCTTCAGTTATCAGGCCTCTTCTCCTTTTTGATAAAGCTTATAGTTAGAGCTGGATCAGGCTTGGACCAGCTCTTAGTTATGCTGCTATAGGCTTAGACTGACACACTGGGATCCATCTCACCCCCTTCCCCCCAACCCCCTCATCACTTACTTTAACTCTCCCTGTCCCATTAAAGTTACTAACCATAGACCTTTCTGGAGTCCCTGAGCTCCCTTGTCTCGTAGGTTCCTCTGAGCTGCCGTAGACGTCCTCCTGCTGTGGACGTTCCAGAATCCAGCTGATACGGACGTGCTGGACTCCAGCGGCAACAGCTACTACTACTCGTCTCATCACTATCACCGCTCCCTCTCTCTCTTATTCTCCTCTATCCCTCTTTCCAGACCCAACTGGGTCGAGGCAGATGGCTGTCTAACATGAGTCTGGTTCTGCTCGAGGTTTCTGCCTGTTAAAGGAAGTTTGTCCTCTCTGCTGTAACTAGCTAAATACTGTGAGGTGCAATGCTCATGGTGGATTAAGGTGGGGTCAGACTGAGTCTTATCCTGTCTTGGTGTTGGGTCTCTGTTCATAATTTGACATAGAGTGGTCTAGACCTCCTATGTTTGTAAAAGAGTCTTGAGATAACGTTTGTTGTGATTTGGTGATTGATTGATTGATAAAAAGATGGTCGACGTGACAGCTCTCTAAATGTGATGTCAAATATTTCAAGCTCCCTCTGCACTATAGATCATAAGCCCCGCCTCCTCCATGTTAACAGATAGGACATGGGTCAAACTGTAAAATCAAACACAGGTCAAATAAATGTTTGTCCAACATGTTTCTATCATCATAGTTAGTTCTTATCATGCAGATTTATGTCTCAGTGTTTATGTTTCTGACTAGTTTACTTTGATTGTTATTGACGATATAAATAGAAGGGGTGTGACATCATGATTGACAGCTGTGTTGACCAATGAGGCTCCTGCAGCGCTGTGTGCACCGGATTATCAGAGTAGAGGAGGAACGGAGAGAGGGAACGTAACAAACACTGACACAAGAGTCGTTGAACGCACCATAACCAAGAGAGTCTGCTTCAAACTCACACAAGAACCTGTGATGCTGTGGACTGGACCCACCTGAGGACTGGACCCACCTGAGGACTGGACCCACCTGAGAACTGCACTCACCTGAGGACTGGACCCACTTGTGGACTGGACCCTCCTGAGGACTGGACCCACCTGAGGACTGGACCTACCTGAGGACTGGACCCTCCTGAGGACTGGACCCACCTGAGGACTGGACCCTCCTGAGGGGTGACCATGCCTTGTCAGGGAGTTAAATGTGTGTTGTGGTTAGGGGACAGGGCAGGAAGTCAATGCAGCAGCTTTGTCAGCCAGTCCCAACTGCACTGACCCTGGCTCTGTCAGATCCCAGCATCTTCCTCAGGGGTTATTTTGGCTTCACTTTTTACCACAGGAGGTGGCAGAGAGGTCGTTGATCTTCTTTCCTTAGTCTTAACCAGTTGCTGCATCTCTCCACGGCCTTCAGCAGTGACTGGGGGGCTTGTTGGAGGACCTGACACCTTCTCTGGATGCGTCTACAAAGCCGACCTCCTGTGGAAGCAGCCGGGTCTCCAGCCTTGTTGACCTGCATCAGCTAGTACTTCGGTTTTGGCACCAACTGCAGTTTTTAGCAATATACCTTTGTAATGAAACACCACTGAAGAACGCCACGTGCCTGAAAGGGGGCACAAACACAGCTCAGTAGTCCACTAGAGTTGTTGTGATCCTCCTTCTTACTCACGGCAGTTTGACTGGGACGGTAATTCACATGTGCAAATGTGTCTGTGACCTCAGAGGATCTACGCGTGGCTCATTTTCATGGCGTCGGACGGGGTTTCGTTTTTAAAAATTCCTCTCTGGAACCTGTTTCCAGAAGTTTGTGTCTGAGTCTGTGAAACCTTGTCTCTGTAGAAATGAACGGCCAACAACAGTTTATTGTTTCTGTGTAAAGACGACCAAACTAGTTTGTAACTTAAGTCATATCATTTTCTTGTCAAACCATGGAGACGGAAGATTGATCCAACAGAGCACAATGTCCAAACCAGCCAAGATATTTTTACAGGAATGAAGTCATCGTCTCTACCTGTAGCCAATCAGACGCTTCGCCCAGAGTAGTGCCTTTTTAACAGATAAGGTGTTGATGAATGTGGCGGCTGAAAACAATCGTCATTTAAATATCACAGCCCTAATTATTCACGGTTCACCCACAGAGTTTAGGACGTGGAGGGACGCTCTACAGTGAAACAGAGAAACTTCTCTGAGCTGGAGACGGACACCATAGCAACAGAGGTAGAGACATAAATCTGTGTTGTTCAGCAGCCTGAAAAGAGGCATTAAAGGGAGTCAGAAAAACCACGTCTGGAGGAAAACCACTGCAGCAGTCAGCAGTGTGGGTTTGAAATCTGAACTCCAGCTGAAGTTTCAACATTTCATTTATTCATCCTTCTTTAAAATCTGAATTTATTCATCCCTGATATGTAACTTATAGAGGCCTTAATATAAGTCATCCTTTATATTCAGGTCAAAAAGTGGTCAGACCTTAAGATCATCACCAAAAACATGTGGCAGCTCTGAAAAGAAGCTGCACTCAGACTGCAAGAGGCCAGCCGGACCCCAGCCTGAAACTGTCCCAGACTGAGGAGCGAGCAGCAGAACTTATCAGGTCTGTTTCAGTAGACCGCACACTGGATAACATACCCACTCTTTAATTGAACTCCAGCTGTGGTCGTTGTGTCTCATGTAGCCTGGCCTAGAAGTGCGTCGCTGCTGCACAATTACTCACGAGGCAAACTGAGTGTTACATCTTCATGGTAAATCCTGTGATCAATCTCTGCGGTCTAAATAAAAATCCTCTCTCACACTAAAAGTTGAATTCAGTGTCCTCTGGGGAGTTTCTACAGTGTTGAGTTTTTCTGTTTAAATCACCAACAACATTTCCTGCAGAGAGTTTCCTGAGCACATGTGAGTGTTCATAATCACTGAAAGCAGCGTCTCTAATTTTTAAAGTAAATGAATAAAGAAAACATTTGTTTGTTAATCACAGAAAGACAGATTTACTTTGCTGCAGCACGCTCCACACTCATATGAAAACTTGTGTACACAAGCTGAGACTTGGCGTGGGATTTGAGCATATCCTCCGCCCACGTCTGATAAATGCTGATCTCTGCTTGGAAATGATCGTACGCAGTCATACGCACGTTTGATAAATGAGGGCCAGAGTGAGCGGTCCCTAAATATGACAGAAATCAACTATAGAAACAAGGATGAGGCCAGGACCTTTATTTTCACTGCTCCATTTGAGAGGACAGCTTCAGAGAAAAAGACAGGGGGAGCTGACGTGCACCAAATCCTGTCAGAACCAGGTTATTGATCAAACAACCGTGTGACCAGGATTCAGTTCAGTTCAGTGTGTAGCCTGCTCAGGTGTTCTGCAGATGGAACAGAACATTGTGTCATGACCCTCAGCGTGACCCGGGGAGCTGGTGTTCTTGTATTCATTCCTTTACCTGAGGACATGTTGTTCTGCACTGTTTTTGCTCCCACTGATAAAGGCTGCACAGGAGCGATACATGGATGAAGGGGTGTTTGCACAGTTCTTACGTTATGGTTCAGGTGAAAAATGCATCATTGGCTGAAGACAGAATGAAAACTCGCCTCTGTGACGCAGCTCTACCTGCAGCCTGCAGTCTCTGATGTCTGTGATGCACAGCTCCTGGAGGGGTTCTGACTGATGGTTCAGAGATCTCTGAGACTTTGAAGTGGTGGTGATGAACACCTACTGAAGGCTCACAGATCCTGATTGTCTGCAGCTCTGTCAGGTGAAGAACTTCTAAAATGTTAGCTGCTCTGATAATCTGTTTGTTACAGTCTCCTCAGTTATTAAAGCAAATAACCACGAGTCATTGCTGCATGGATGAAAAGTTGTCAGTTTCTGCATCCCACAAAGATTCTGGGGATTTCTTTTTGGACACAAAAACTTCATTCAGGATCAGATTTCTCAAGTCAGCATGTGAACAGGGTTTGCTTCTCTGTTCACTTATCTCCAAAGACAGACTTTCCCCCTAACCAGAGGGATGTTCTTGTAAAATAAGGGATGAAAATCTAAAAGACAGATCTGAAAACGTACAAACAAATAGAGTTCGTCTGTGTTGGGCTGGCTGCATCTTTATTACAGTGGCAGCCAGGTAGGGAGGCTCTCACCTTCACAACACATGTCTCACTTTGATAGCTGTTGGCAGGCTGACAGGCTGGTCCTGTGGTCAGCTGCTGATGAGCTGGTCCTCAGGCTGACCGCTAATGGTCTGGTATGTGGCTGGCGGCTGACAAGCTGGTCCTCTGGCTGGCTGCTAATGGTCTGGTATGTGGCTGGCTGCTGACGGGCTGGTCCTGTGGTTACCTGTTGATGGGCTGGTCCCCTTGCTGGCTGCTTATGGCCTGGTAAGTGGCTGACCACTGATGGGCTGGTCCTCAGGCTGGCTGCTAATTTCTGGAATGTGGCTGGTTGCTGACGGACTGGTCCTGAAGTTGGCCACTTACAGGCTGATTTTATGGTCGGCTGTTGACAGGATAGTCCTGTGGTTGCCTCCTGATGGGCTGGTCTTCAGGCCGGCTGCTAATTTCTGGTATGTGGCTGGCTGTTGACGGGCTGGCCCTGAAGTTGGCCACTGACAGCGATGGTCTGGTATGTGGTCGGCTACTGACATGCTGGTCCTGTGTCTGGCTGTTGGTGGGCTTGTTTCAGTCCATGGACTCTGAGGAAGGCATCCTCCTCACATATACACTAAGTCTGTATTCTTTTAGACTGAATTGAAGGGATCTCTGAGCAGAGGGTCTTTGTCTCAAAAGCAAAGGTTAAAGCAGGATGGTTTATGATTGATTTGTCCTCTCACATCACTTCTGCATGGTTACCAGACGCCAAAAAGTGTTTAAAATCTGAGTGAATCATGCGGATGAGCAACAGGTTCCAACATGAATGAGTGAATAATCACAAGCACACGCACACACACACACACACACACACACACACACACACACACACACACACACACACACACACACACACACACACACAGATAAGAGAGATAATTGAGTGTCTAAAACTGTTAATGTTCAAGGTCATTGGAGCAGCTGATAAGTATCTCTCTCTTTCACACACACACACACACACATGCACTTTTGTATGGATTAAGCATTGATTAGAGGCTCTTTGATCTTTGATCAGAGGCAGACAAAAATGTCCAACATGTTTAATGTGATCACTGTTGGTTACATAACGTGATGATGGCAGCATTCAGCCTGACTGCCAAACAATTCACCGGTGCAGCCACCACAGGTAAAACACATTCCTCTGTTACAGCATCAAGAAGCAACCTCAAGATTCCACAAACCAAGCAGGACGCGGTTTGTAAAGTTGTGCACACTGCATGTAACAGCTACAATTCTCCACATTTAGCCCCAAAACATCATAAAAATGTAGAGTGAATTTTAAAAAGTCACTTTTTTTTTATCACATTTAGAGGAACATTGGTGATCTTCTTCACATTTAATTTTGTTGTGAAAATATATTAAGTTAAAATCACTGTTAAACGTAAATGCGAAGTATAAATATAAATGTTAAATATACATCTAAAAGTTAAATATTAAATCTAAATGTTGAATATAAATATAAGTTTTAAATGTTGCTCTGTGATCCTAAATATTTAGCTGATATGTAAATTCACACTGCCGCCTCTCAGAAATACCAAAATAAGAGCTTCATAAAGCGATACAGATATTCCAACCATAGTCTATCAGTATGACTCCTACGGGTTAAAGCAGGACTGCCCACTGTAAATGTTTTAAAGGCAGTTTTGGAGTCCACTAAGAGATTTCACAACACTCAGAGACAGAACTGACCCAGTCTATGGGACGGACAAGATAAGATGCTATTGCTAAGTCTGTATCACTTTATGAAGCTTTTATTTTGGTACTTCTGCTAGGCGGCAGAGTGAATTTAAATCTTAGCTAAATATTTAAGATCACAGAGCAAAATTTAATATTTATATTTAACATTTACCATTTAGCTTTTATATATAACATTTATACTTTAATGCACTAACTTGCACTTTAGTATAACTTATGTGTGCTCTTGTTATGTATTGTTGTTTTCATTGTCATGCTACCATGATGTAATGTTTTCATGAACTCTGTTTTTTACAAATAAACAAAAAAATGATATTCATATTTAACATTTATATTTACACCTAACGATTAGATTAAAATCTTAACATTCATATTTATATATAAAATTTATATTTAACATTCATATTTATATAGAACATTTATGTTTATATTTAACATTCATATCAAACATTTAACATTTAAATTTAACATTTATATATATATTTAGCATTTGGGTTTAAGAGTGATTTGACATTAATATATTTTTCTCAACTAAATTAAATGTGAAGAAGATCACAAATGTTCCTCTAAATGGGATAAAAAAGTGATTTTGAAAATGAATTCTACATTTTTCTGATGTTTTGGAGCTAAATGTGGAGAATTGTAGCTGTTATTTTCAGTGTGTACTACTTTACAAACGGCGCCCTGTAAAGCAAAAGTTTAAAACTACAGTTCCTCGAGTGTCCTCTTGAGGCTGCTTCTGAAAGACATAATGGACCCTTTTTCGAGTGCTGATCAGAAAGTTTGTATTCACAGCAGGAAAAAAAGATTTACTGATTTTATTTAGTATAAATACTGGTTCAATGCAGGATCATTAAATTAGTATGACATTATTTTAACTTTATACATCATGGTGCAGCTGTAGACTGATAGTAGACTCATTCTTGGGTCTGATGTTTCTCCTCCTGAGTCCTGAGTTCATTCATAAAGAGAGGCTCTGTTTCTTCTTCTACAACACTCTTTATCTCAGAGACGTTCCCCACTTTGATTTCATTTATTCTGAATTCAGATTCGTTTTTTGCCCTCACTGTATTGATTTAAATCTTCTTCACAAACCTGATGACTTTATGATCTCCCTGTTTTTTAAGAAGTAATTTGTAACTTATAAAGCCATGATCATCATCATCATCATCATCATCATCATCATCATCATCATCATCATCATCATCATCATCATCATCATCATCATCATCATCACTCTTTATGATTCCTCTCTTCTTTCTGTTCTTTACATTGTTTGTTTATTGTTTTTTTTATATGATTGTTGCTCTCTGACTAGAGTCTTTGGAGTCCTCTGATACACTTTTTAATATTGCTCTGACATTGATGGAGGACCTGACATTGATAAAGTCCATAATTTACAGATAGAAACTTTGTGTGATAGATAAAATGATGAGTTATCGTGTTTCCTACAGCCTGCCGTGGATTCATCAGAGTCACTCCAGTTTATCAGCAGTTTCAAGGCCGAGCGAGTCGATTACAGAGAAATGTTTGCTCGTTGAGCTTAGTGATTATCGTTCACTTTGACCTCTTTATCTCCTCCGTCTGTCTCTCTCACCCGCCTCCTTTCACTATTCACTTCAATCTAGGATGCCTGCCAACTGAGAACCAACGTCTCACCTGTCACCAGGCCAGACTTCATATCAGCTTTCATAACACAGAATAAATAAAGAGTAACTGGAGGTCAGCTTGAAGCAGGAGGCCTGAGGACCGGTCTGGATCTGAGTGATGTTAGAGCTCCAGCTCTGAGGGCGGACTGAAGGAGAAACATGTTCAGTGTATTCTTATTTCCTGAAGAAGGCGAGCACAGGGGGTCTCTGGGTCTTATACACACACACACACACACACACACACACACACACACACACACACACACACACACACACACACACACACACACACACACACACACACACAGACGATGGCCTGATGAATGTTTGGGCTGCTGATCGCTCAGTCTTTGAGCAAACATAATCACTTCACTTCTTCACCAAGCTAGGCCCACGCTACCTTGAAGAGGCTTTGCTCTCTCTCTCTCTCTCTCTCTCTCTCTCTCTCCCTCTCTCTCTCTCTCTCTCTCTCTCTCTCTCTCTCATTTCTCTCTGTCTTAATTAAATTCAAACAGCTTTATTGACATGAAAGTTAAAAAGCAATATTGCCAAAGCAAAAATAATAATAATGATAACATTACTAACAAATCACATCAAACAATACACACATATCAATCAATCAATCAATCAATCAATCAATCAATCAATCAATCAATCAATCAATCAATCAATCAATCAACCAATCAATCAATCAATCAATCAATCAATCAATCAATCAATCAATCAATCAATCTTTATTTGTATAGCGCCAAATCACAACAAACGTTATCTCAAGACTCTTTTACAAACAGAGCAGGTCTAGACCACTCTATGTCAAATTATGAACAGAGACCCAACACCAAGACAGGATAAGACTCAGGCTGACCCCACCTTAATCCACCATGAGCATTGCACCTCACAGTATTTAGCTAGTTACAGCGGAGAGGACAAACTTCCTTTAACAGGCAGAAACCTCGAGCAGAACCAGACTCATGTTAGACAGACATCTGCCTCGACCGAGTTGGGTCTGGAAAGAGGGATGGAGGAGAATAAGAGAGAGAGGGAGCGGTGATAGTAACGAGACGAGTAGTAGTAGCTGTTGCCGCTGGAGTCCAGCACGTCCACAGCAGGAGGACGTCTACGGCAGCTCTGAGGAACCTATGAGACAAGGGAGCTCAGGGACTCCAGAAAGGTCTATGGTTAGAACATACATGTGTATCAGGATTGTGGGCTCAGAGAACACCTGTCAGGTGGGCTGCAGGCTGTCTCTCAGGCTGTGACAGAGGTTGACATACCTTGCTGCGTCTGCTGAGTGGGACTTCTCCCAGCATGTTTCATTTGATCTGGATCAGAGAGAGAATTAAAGTCCCAGACTCTGTCTCTGATCTTTGTGGAGAACTCTTCTCTGATACCTTCATACCTGCTGCATTGGAGCAGGAATTGTGTCTCTGTCTCCACCTGTCTGTGCAGAAAGACAGGCGGAGACACTCTCTGTCTCTCTCTCTCTGTGTCTGTCTCTCTCTGTCACACTGTCGTCTCTATCCAGGCTCTCCTGGTAACAAAGAACTAAACACAGATATGAGCAGCACATAACAGAAGATCCTAAAAGGCTCTCTGTCTGTATTTCTGTGTTTATTCATAACTCTACATCATCACCTGTAATTTCATCATCCAGAGAGAACGTGTCAGACTGCATGCCTGCAGTTAGCCCGCGGCCCCTGCAGGATTGTACTGGCTGATCACTGCTGCTCTAATTGTCAGTGGTGGTGTTTTTTTGGTGTGACAGCTCTGTATAACATGACAGACAATGCAGTCTTTCTGTAGAGTGTGTAGAGATTTATTGATTTATAATTAATTTGTCCTCTGGCATCACTTCTGCATGGTTACCAGATGCCAAAAAGTGTTTAAAATATGAGTGAATCATGTGGATGAGCAACAGGTTCCAACATGAATGAATGAATATGCACTTAGCTAGACTGTTCTCCACTGTTGTCCCCAGTGGCAGATCATGTCTTCCAGCTAAATTTGACTCATACTGTCCTGCTCTACTCTGGGAATCTGTGTTCAGCTCTGGAGTGACCCAGCACTTGGTACTTTGGTCAGTATTGTGGTGATGACAAGTAAATTGTTGATGATCATAATGGAAGGTCTTTAAATTGCTTCATTGTAGATGTTCCTTATTTTATGATAAAAATAAAAATCTACTCTTGTGCATTGCCTTTACACTGCTTGGCAGTACCTGCACCCAAATGGACTTGAAGCACTTTGTTACTCTTACTGATCTTGTTTCCTCTTGTCTAGATCTTTGCTTGTGTTGTTCTTGTTCTCGTATGTACGTCACTTTGGATAAAAGTGTCTGCTAAATGACATTGTAACATCGTAACATTGAATAATCACAAGCAGACATTCAGAGTGTGGAGCTGTTATCTGTAAATGCTTGAACACATCCCAAATATACGTAAAAAGATCTGCAAATACAGAAAATATTCACAAATGTAAATGTGGACTCTGAAGTGCAGATAAGTAGACCAATTTGCAAAGGCATGTTTAGTTATTAGTGGTTAGAAAGTCTCAAAAGCCTAATTGTTTTTGCTCCTAGACCTAAAAGTATACACAAGTCATCACTCACAGCTGGAGCAGGCTTCTCACTAGGCTGTCATCCACAGAAGTGCCCAGAACTCATGAAATCCAGGTGAGACAAGACCTCCACACAAAGACTAACCGGCTAACCTTATCCTGCTTATCACACAGCTAAATACACAAACAAGAATTGATCTCAAGATGATTTCTTTGATTCAAGAATCGGCCACCTTAAAGGTGGAATCAATATTAGACGGAACATTGTGACTCTAAGTCTGAACATTATCCTGCTCCACTGTTATCAATGTGAATGAGATGTTCAGTTGATCTCTAACAGTGAAGCAGGAATTGACTCCACATGTTTTCTGCAGAAACCTCTGGGGAAGGATTTCATATCACATGTGTGTGTGTGTGTGTGTGTGTGTGTGTGTGTGTGTGTGTGTGTGTGTGTGTGTGTGTGTGTGTGTGTGTGTGTGTGTGTGTGACAGACTTCATTTATCCAGCAGTGACCCGAGGTGTTGCAGCAGCTGCAGGTTACTGTAGTGTGATCTGATATAACGTGGACAGAGGTCACTCAGGAACGTGGTTATCAAATCAAATCAAGCTTTATTGTCATTTTGTTCATGCCAGTGTAAAAACAAAAAGAAAGAGTGTTTCCAGGAGATCATGAATAATATATAATAACGAAAAATATGACAGTAAAAATAAGTATAAAAATATATTCAAATGTATGTTAAAAACACAGCATTCATACACACTCATCCATCAGAACTTAAAGTGCAGTAGGCAGTATAATAAATGTAATAAGTATGCAGCAGTGTATTTATGTTCATGTTCACAGTCTGATAGCCTGAGGTAGGAAGCTGTCTCTCAGCCTGCTGGTCCTACATGTATGCAGGTAGCGTCTCTGTGAGGGCAGCAGCTGTAAGAAACAGTGGAGAGGGGGAGTGGTGTCCTTTACAATGTTCAAGGCCCTCTTCCAGCTCGGCTCAGGAATATGTCCTAGACAGAGGGAAGTGACACTCCGGTTATTTTTCCTGCTGTCCTCACCACCCACTGCAAGGCCTTCCTGTCAGCCTCTCTGCAGCTGGAGTACCATGTTGAGATCCCGTAGGTCAACAAGCTCTCCCCTGTCCCCCTGTAGAAGGTGGTGAGGATGCTGCTGGGGAGTGAGGCCTGTTTGAGGTTCCTCAGAAAGTACAGTCTCTGTACAGTCCCCCCCTCTCCCGCCTCCCTTCCGCCCCCCTATTTTAATGCACCTCACTAGTTACTGATATAGGTACAGACAAGCCAAACCAACTTGTGAGGTCAGAAGAAGGTACTGCACCACACTCACACACACATACTGAGAAGAGTAATACACAGTCTGTTGAGAGGTTAGACAAAAGACATACAACTGCTCTAACATATGTTCAGTACACACTTTGATCGTTTCATTCTCAGTTGTCTCAGGAGCCTCACATTCTGTGACAACAGCTTAAGAAATCACTAAAAAGAAAACTAAAATGTATTGGGGATTATTTTAATTATACTCTGTTGGTTCATCAGGTTAAACAATTAGAGAAAACATTACTGTCCCACTCAAATGTGGGGATGAGTCAAATACTAGCTTCAAACATGCATTCTTGCTCTCCAAAGTCTGTCCCATTAACCTGATGGGCAGGGATTTGATGTGCAAATTAGGCCTTTGTTTGATATCAACCCCAGAAGGTGTCAAAGTTCACAGACTATCTGACCTGGAGCCAAATTTTTCATACTCCTTTGTCTACCACCCCCCAAACCTGATGTATGCATATCAATGGATATTGTTATCATCAGATACCTCTTTTGAGCTTGTTGCAGAAGCTAGGAAAGCAGTTTCAACAGCTTCAACAGATTTCATGACACCAGAGGAACTGCATTGTACCTCTCACGTGTCACCAGAACCTGATGAGCCATATGAGAAAGGTTGGTTGAGGGAGACTTTTGACAAACTCACATTAACACACATTTATTGGACACAACCCAAATGTGCTGCATCAGTCTCTCTCACACCAGCTCAATACAACATATACCCCACGGACAGTTCAGTCCCACACATCACACTTGCACAACACACATCACACTTACATAACACCATCAGAGAACTGGGAAGATGTGAGCCCATTTTTGAAATCATGTCGGAGCGCAGCCGATTGGTAAAAAAAACTCTGATGGATCCATATATATATATATACACTACCGTTCAAAAGTTTGGGGTCACTTAGAAATGTCCTTATTTTTTAAAGAAAAGCACTGTTTTTTTCAATGAAGATAACATTAAATGAATCAGAAATACACTCTATACATTGTTAATGTGGTAAATGACTATTCTAGCTGCAAACGTCTGTTTTTAATGGAATATCTACATAGGTGTATAGAGGCTCATTTCCAGCAACCATCACTCCAGTGTTCTAATGGTACATTGTGTTTGCTAATCGCGTTAGAAAGCTAATGGATGATTAGAAACATCTTGAAAACCCTTGTGCAGTTACGTTAGCACAGCTGAAAATGGTTTTGCTGGTTAGAGAAGCTGTAAAACTGGCCTTTCTTTGAGCTAGTTGAGTATCTGGAGCATCACATTTGTGGGTTCGATTATACTCTCAGAATGTCCAGAAAAAGAGAACTTTCATATGAAACTCCACAGTCTATTCTTGTTCTTAGAAATGAAGGCTATTCCATGCAAAAACTTGCCAAGAAGCTGAACATTTCCTACAACGATGTGTACTACTCCCTTCAGAGAACAGCACAAACAGGCTCTAACCAGAGTAGAAAGAGAAGTGGGAGGCCCCGGTGCACAACTGAGCAAGAAGACAAGTACAGTAGAGTCTCTAGTTTGAGAAATAGACGCCTCACAGGTCCTGAACTGGCAGCTTCATTAAATGGTACCCGCAAAACGCCAGTGTCAACGTCTACAGTGAAGAGGTGACTCCGGGATGCTGGCCTTCTAGGCAGAGTGGCAAAGAAAAGACCATATCTGAGACTGGCCAATAAAAGGAAAAGATTAATATGGGCAGAAGAACACAGACATTGGACAGAGGAAGATTGGAAAAAAATGTTATGGACAGACGAATCGAAGTTTGAGGTGTTTGGATCACACAGAAGAAGATTAGTGAGATACAGAACAAGTGAAAAGATGCTGGAAGAGTGTCTGACACCATCTGTTAAGCATGGTGGAGGTAATGTGATGGTGTGGAGCTGCTTTGGTGCAGGTAAAGTGGGAGATTTGTAAAAAAATAAAAGGGATTTTGAATAATGAAGGCTATCACTCAATTTTGCAACGCCATGCCATACCCTGTGGACAGCGCTTGATTGGAGCCAATTTCCTCCCACAACAGGACAAGAACTATTTAGGGAAGAAGCAGGCAGCTGGTATTCTGTCTGTAATGGAGTGGACAGCGCAGTCACCAGATCTCAACCCCATTGAGCTGTTGTGGGAGCAGCTTGACCGTATGGTACACAAGAAGTGCCCATCAAGCCAATCCAACTTGTGGGAGGTGCTTCAGGAGGCGTGGGGTTTCATCAGATTCCCTCAACAAATTAACAGCTAGAATGCCAAAGGTCTGCAATGCTGTAATTGCTGCAAAGGGAGCATTCTTTGATGAAAGCAAAGTTTGAAGGACAAAATTATTATTTCAAATAAAAATCATTATTTCTAACATTCTCAATGTCTTGACTATATTTTCTATTCATTTTGTAACTCATTTAATAAATAAAGTGTGAGTTTTCATGGAAAACACAATATTGTCTGGGTGACCCAAAACTTTTGAACGGTAGTGTATATATATATATTTTTTTCCCCAGACACTGCAGTGCTGTTCCAAAAGTTTACCATCTGTTGTGAACACTCCAGCTGGTACCTAAAAGCACTTCTAAATCTTTTTCCTTTTTGTTGAAACACAGACAATTCTTAAAATTTGAAATCTTCTTCTCCATCAGGACAAGCTCACAACTCTTCTAGATGCCATTTTGCTCCCAAACTCAATTGCTGTTTGTAAATGCTTTGCTAATACTAACAACTCCGATTCTGTCTCTCTAGGAAACGCAAAAGCTGATACCGCTGCAAAAAGACCTACTCTCCAACCCACTATCCTTGATTCTTTGTTTAACTCCAATCTCTATTCCCAGCTCCCTTACAGCACTACAGTCCTTAGCAACATCACAAGAAAAGACGTTGTGGAGACGCTGCGGTGCCACACAGAAAGAAGCAGTGTGGCTCTGACCTGACTTTGCAAATTCACACATGGGTTGTACCATGTGTCAAAAGGGGGGATGTCGGACGCCATAACTCAACACTGGTTCACCTAAGGTTTTCAGTTCATGCACAAAAATTTTGTCAATCATGTATGGTTCGTGCAACACATAACGCAGGTGAAGTCAGCCCTTCCACCACCAGCTTCCACATCACTCCATGATTTCCATCCTGATGACTGAGTGGTGATAAAGAACCTAAGAAGGAAACACTAGCACTCCAAACGCTGGCGATGTCCATTCCAGGTGCTCCTGACAACGCATACTGCTGTGAAGATCGTTGAGAAAGTTACGTAGATTCACGCCAGCCACTGCAGGAAGGTCCCTGAGTCAACGGAGGAACTCAGTTGTCAACGCGAGGACGAACAAGGCCGAGAACTAGACCATGCACCGCCTGATCCTGACCATATCATGTTCGGAGATGCTGATAGAAGCCTACACATACAAACCTGCCAAGACTGTCACTCTGACAGAAGGACAAAGAACAACATTCATCTGTACTGTTTATCCTGAAATTTGGCGATCAAGCCAAATTCATGCATATTATATCATATGACAAGTACCTCTGCAGAAACCCCTGAAGCCCACACGATTGGCACTCAATCGTGACTGCTACTGACAAAACCCTTCCTCCAAAAAGAGATCCCCACCATTACCCCAGCTCAGACTCTGACTCTGATGAAGACATTGTGAAAATAATGTTGTTTTGTTTTGTTTTGTTTTGTTTTGTTTTGTTTTTTAACTATTCTCTTGTAAACAACTGCCATGATCATGCATCTACAAATCCATGTGAATTAATGTGCCGGATTATTAAGTTGTGACAACTGTTTTGTTTTGTTTTTTTTCTCTTAAATGATCAACGAATGATCAAAAGGGAGAATTGTAATGGTAAAATCTGTTCCTTTGTGATCAACTGCCCGAGACGCCCCATCGCCTGTCCCCTTTGTGTTTTAAATTGTGAACCACACCTTAGGGGCCCCGCCCCGACGCATATAACTACAACAGACAAAGGGTGTGAAAGGGTGTCAAACACACCTTAGGGGCCCCGCCCCTATGCAGATACCTACAACAGACAAAGGGTGTGAAACACACCTTAGGGGGGCGGTCCTCAGGTATAAATGTTCAAGCTTTCTCCATGTTCGGGGTCTTTCTTCATTCCAACTGCTCAGGTGTTGACTGACCTTTTCCTTGCAAAGAAAATAAAACCTTGTCGGCCGGCAGAAGTCTCTATTTCATTATTCACCAGTAACGAGAAGTAACGGCAAAAACTTCCACAACACTAGCAAACATACAAACAACAACAAAAAAAAATAAAAAAATTCAAATCATGACACAAACACAGATCAGGTTTGGCGGGGCCTTAGTGTTTGGCTCGGCCCTACTCGTTGGGGGTCCATCGGGGCTGGGTGGGTGGCTGGTGTCCCTGTCACCCTTCGTCCCCCTGCCGTCCCCTCCCCTGCGGGGGCCTGGTCCACGGCCGCCCTCGGGGCCGGGTTTCCCGGGGGTTCCCTCGTGGTCCTCTTTGGGGGGTGGGGTGGCGCGCAGCTGGGGGGGTGTTACTACGGCAGCCATTGGGGTGTCCCTCCATGCCCCCGCGGCCTGGTCCATCAATCGCGGGTGGGGGGGCGTGGCTGGGGGGAGTGGTCGGGCCGGCTGGGGGGGGCGGGGGGGGATTGGCCCTGCCGCCTCCGCCCTCCCCCTGCTCCGGCGCGCCAGTTGGCGGGCTCCGGTCCTGGTCCTGCCCGGCTGCCTGGCTGTCTGCTCCTGGTGCTGGGCCCCCGCGGCCCTGGTGACTCCTTTGGCTCTGTCTTGGGGGGCTGTGGGGCGGTGTTGTGGAGGCGTTCCTTGGGGGGGCTGCGGGATCTCTCCCCCCTCGCCCCCCTTTCCTCCTGCTGGGTGACCTGGGGGTCGCCCTGGGTGCTCCGGCGGTACCTGTTTGCTTCCGGTCTGGGTCCTTGTACTCTTCTTTCTGTCAGTGTATCTCAGTAAACAGGTAACAGGTTTAGATACTTTCATTGCATGTATTACAGGGAAATGGTACCAACATATTCACATGTTTTCAACTCGCTATAAGTTCCTCTGCTGCTTCATCACTCTGTCTGGTGTCTCCTTTGTCCACGCTGTCACTTCTGTGTAATGTTTATGCAGCCTAGAGAAAAAAGTAGCACTGTTGATGGCTTGTCCCCTGGCCTGGGTCTCCCGCGGCGGGTTGGGTCCTTTGGTCTGACTGCTCTCGCGGCCCGGGTGCTGGGCCGAACCGCTCGGCTGATCTGACCCGAGTGGTATCATCTGCACCAGTGGTCTTGTTACACAAATAGAACACAGCACGACGGCAACCCTCTGACCCAAGCTTCAGTAATGATTGTGGACACTAAGGGTTGCTTAATCATTAGTATCACCGCACAGAGTTTTTTTGGCGTCATGGTGAGATGGTCCCTCTCCATCTAAGTGTCTTAGGTCTCTCTCTCCTTCTCTTTCCCTGTCCCTTTGTATATCTTTATGTAATCTTTCTTTTACTTTCTTTTATTTATTTTTTGGTCCACCTAGGTGTGCACGCCCTCTTTTACAGAACATGATATTAGCTGCCAATAAAAGATAGGCCAGAGTTCTAAGAGGGATGGTGATGGTTGCATGCACACAGTCACAAGCACAGAAGAAAAAGGTTTTCTTTCTTTTCTTTTGCTGCAAGAATAAATTGCATGAATATTTGACAGTTTGTGACAAACATGACACAAACCAGAAATATATATGCAGACAAGAGAAGAAAAAGAAAGAAAGTACAGTCTCTGTTGGGCCCGTGTCACCAGTCCTGTGGTGTTTGCTGACCAGGAGAGGTCATCAGTGACCTGCACTCCGAGGAATTTGATGCTCTCCACTCTTTCCACTGCACGGCCGCTAACGCTGAGGGGTGTATGCTCGGGTCGTGACCTCTGGAAGTCGATGATCATCTCCTCCATTTTCTCCATGTTAAGCACCAAGTTGTTCTCTCAGCCCCAGCTCTCTAGGTGGTTTACTTCCTCCCTGTACCTTGACTCATCTCTTCCCCGGATCAGTCCCACAACTGTGGTGTCATCCACAAACTTCATTATCTGGTTCTCCTTTTCATGTCTGGGCACACAGTCATGGGTCAGCAGTGAGAGGGCTGAGCACACAGCCTTGAGGAGATGCAGTGTTCAGCGTGACGGAGTAAATGTATCATTTTAAATCTTAAACAAGCAGCAGAATCAAAGCTTTCAGTTTGTTTTATTTTGAAAGGATTCTGCTCCCTGTTAGCCTGAAAGCAATGAATGCAGCATGACTGAAGTCAAAAGCCGTCCTTACAGCTTCAATGTAAAAATCTTTATCAGTAAATTAAATCAAACTAAAAAAACATCTGAAGGATCCTGGATTAATAACAACTGATAGCTGGTTCATCACAGGAGGTAAACTACTCAGCAGTTTGAAGAAGTCAAACTTGCTCATGCAACATTGTGTGATCATTAAAACTGTTATAGGTTCTAAGGATGAACGATCCAAAAACACATCTTCTACAGCTGAGTCAAATAAACCACAAAGCTCCAGGCTCAAATTCACAAACTCATTACTAAAGCTCTCCCTGTATGCTGATGACACAGATATATACTGTATATATACAGTCCTGCTCACCATTATTGGCACCCCTTCAATTTTTGCATCACCTCTACAATATCTTCAGAAATAAATGAAAATGTACAAAAGTTATATCACCAAGATCTTCTAATTGGAGTTCCAAAGTACTTTAACAAAGAAAATAGTTTTTTCAACTTAAATATTGTAATTTTAAAGAAGAAACAGAAAAACAGCATGTGCATCAATAATGGCACCCCTCTTTAATATTTGGTTGCAGACCCTTTGGCAGTGATGACAGCCCCCAAACGTTTCTTGTAGCCATCTATAAGCTTCTTGCACTTCTCAGTATTTTCTCCTACTCTTTCTTTGCAAATTGTTCAAGCTCTTGAACATTTGCAGGTTTCTTTTCCCCAATGGCAGATTTCAGCTCAAACCAAAGATTTTCAATCGGATTGAGATCAGGACTCATTGCTGGCCATTTTAAAACAGTCCATTTTTTCCTTTTCAACCATTCCTGTGAGGTTTTGGATGTGTGCTTTGGGTCTTTGTCTTGCTGGAGGACCCATGATCTTCATCAAACCAAGTTTTCTTACACTGGGTAGGACATTTCGCTCTAAAATCTCTTGATAATTATCTGATTTCATGATTCCTGTGATACGGTCAAGGCCTCCAGTACCAGATGCATCAAAGCAGCCCCACAGCATTATGGATCCTCCACCATGCTGTGGGGCTGCTTTGATGTTGGTAGGGTGTTCTTTTCCTTGTAGGCTTCATTGCGCCGTCTGTAAACAAACTGTTGGTGTGCATTGCCAAAAAGCTCTATTTTTGTTTCATCTGTCCACAGAACATTTTCTCAGAAGGACTGTGGTTTGTGCAGGTACTCTTTGGCAAAGATTAGTCGTTCCTTTTTATGTCTTTTCCTCAGCAATGGTGTCTTCCTTGGCCTTTGCCCATGAAGCCCTGTTCGGTTTAGTGTGCGGCGTATGGTACTTGTTGAAACCATGACCCCAGACTGTTCCAGGTTGGCCTTCAGGTCTTTGGATGTTTGACGTGGTTTTTTTCTACCATTCGCAATAACCTTTGAAGACTTATCTCATCAATTTTTCTCTTCCCCCCACGTCCAGGGAGGTTCTTGACAGTTCCATGCTTGGCAAACTTCTTAATAACATTACCCACGGTTGAAACAGGGATACCAAGGTCTTTGGATATGGCCTTATACCCTTTGGAGGTCTTGTGTTTGCTAATTATCGCACTTCTGATGTCCTCAGACAGCTCCTTTGTCTTCACCATTGTGATACAGGAACAGGGGACAACAGATGTCTTTTTTAAAACATGGAAGTCATCATTCATTGTCTAATTCATGTCACATGGGCACAGACAATTTATCCCAGGTGATTCTTATTTTTGATTTACCACAGGTGAGTCACAATGTGTTTCCATATTGAATTACAGCAAAGGGTGCCAATACCAGTGACACAGCAAGTTTTTCTTTTTTTTCCTCCCATTGTTTATTGTTTTAAACTGTTGTTTGTCATTTGCTCTTTTGTATCAAACACAAGTTCTCTATAGAAAAAAAATGTTTCACTTGATTCATTTTTTTCAGAAGATATTCCACATTATGTACTTCAACTTCAGGGGTGCCAATAATGGTGAGCAGGACTGTACATATATATGTATACATAGTTTGTAAACACCTTCTCATTGAAGGGTTTGTATTTATTATAATTATTGTAAACACTGTAGATTAATACTGAAGACATCAAAACTATGAAAGAACATATATCAAATTATTGAATGAACTAAAAGTGTTAAACAAAGCAGAATCTGTTTTATATTTTAGATTCTGTAAAGTAGTCCTCTTTTTCCTTCATGACAGCTTTGCACACTCTTGGTATTCTCTCAGTCTGCTTCATGAAGTGGTCTCCTGGAATGGTTTCTAATGAACATGAGCCTTGTCAAGAGTTCATTTGTAGAATGACTTGCCTTCTTAATGTGTTTGAGACCATCAGTTGTGTTGTTCAGAGGTAGGGTTAGTACACAATGGATAGCCCTATTTGACTACTGTTGTAATCCAGATTATGGCAAAACCAGATTATTTCATAGTTTTGATGTCTTCAGTATTAATCTACAATGTTGAAAATAATTAAAATAAATAACAAACATTGAATGAGAAGGTGTGTCCAAACTTTTGACTAGTAGTGTGTGTATATATATGTGTGTGTGTGGACTGTATATACACACACATATATATAGGAACATGAGAAACTCTGAGGAACATTATTCTGAACCAGCTGAACTGTTTGCTCATGCAGTCCCTCACAGAGTGGTGACCCTCACTCCAGAGTCCTACACTCAGTCATGTAGGAGTATTTTCATAGGGACCATGTAAGCTGTGTGGATCAGAGGGAGACGAGCTTCAGATCTGCTGAAGCTAATTGGAAACTTAAGATCAGACGCTCTTAATTAATCAAGGTTATTAATAATCAATACATTTGGCACCCCTGTAACGCCTGCATCCTGTCTCCAGCTTTGATATGAAGACAAGAAGAGGAAGAAGATACCGTGATGAAGAAACATTCAGTGAAACATTCAGAGTGTTGTTTTATGGTAATTTGGTGCCACAGGTTCAAAGGTGGACTGCTGTGTGATTACCTGATAAAAAACTGAAAACTACAGCGCTAAGAGTCTCTCTGTCACAGGTGACCTTGACCCTGACTCAGTCACTCAGCTTCATTCATGATAATAACAATTATCACTCCTTATCACTATTTACAGCACAGCAGCTCCGTACCCAGCCAAGTCTCTGCAGTAACATCCAGTTCATAAATCTGCAGGAGACTTTGAATAACTTTGCATTATCAAACTGAGAATCTACATTACATAAACCTTTTATACTTCAGCCAAAGTTTGTGTGTCTGTGTGATGCATTCAGAGCAGATAATAAAAACAGGGAAGTCTCTAAACTATCAGTGCTAGGTCTGCTTCCTGCTGAGGGAGCACGCCATCTACTGTATTATACCCCTGAATTATAAATCATTCAGATACAGAACAAATAACAAATACAACACCTGTACACCTGAGCTCTTTAACACAACAACTACACCTGATCCCTTTAACACAACGTCTACACCTGATCCCTTTAACACAACGTCTACACCTGATCCCTTTAACACAACGTCTACACCTGATCCCTTTAACACAACGTCTACACCTGATCCCTTTAACACAACGTCTACACCTGATCCCTTTAACACAACATCTACACCTGATCCCTTTAACACAACATCTACACCTGATCCCTTTAACACAACATCTACACCTGATCCCTTTAACACAACGTCTACACCTGATCCCTTTAACACAACGTCTACACCTGATCCCTTTAACACAACATCTACACCTGATCCCTTTAACACAACATCTACACCTGATCCCTTTAACACAACATCTACACCTGATCCCTTTAACACAACGTCTACACCTGATCCCTTTAACACAACGTCTCCACAGAAATGAGTGACAGATAGGACTCCCATATAGTCTGCTCATACAGCCATCAGCACAGTGCATTCATAATAATAATAATGATAATAATAATAATTAGAATTAGAATTAGAATTAGAATTAGATTAATTATAAGATAATAATACAAATAATAATAAATAAATAGTTTTTATTCTTTATTTCATACATCCTGTTTGTGTTTTTTTAATGAACGGAAGGAGAGAAATGAAATGATTTGGTTCAACCATTACAGAGAAGCTGTGATTGGCCCACAGTTTCTGAATTCTCAGACTCAAACATTCAAAATGAAACAAGTTGACTTTATTTATATGAGAACTTAAACTTGAAACAGTGCAGATGTAAGATACAGCAAAGAATTAACAATTATAAACTGTTATAATTGCATGATGGGGGTTTATATAGATGGTTCAGACCTGATGACTTATTGAAAGAAACTATGAAAGCATGTGATTGGATGACAGAAACAGGACTTGAGGCCCATGTGATTCACTAACACTAAGATTTGACATATGTGAGATACGGTGGAGTTAAAGCTGATTGGACGACTGACGGTGTGAAGTCACCATGTGGAGTTTGGGTCAGAGAGAAGTTGAAGGCAAACGATGGCATTAAATATCAAGCTGAAGCTATTGGCCTCGGCTTCTGAAGAGCAAAGAGTGTAAGGAAACATGTATATCTCATAAGATATAGGATTTGAAGTGAACCTGTCAGGAGCAAACCTTCAAGTTGAGAGAGGTGATTCATCCATCAGTCTGTGGTCAGTGATGAAGTTAGATATGGATCATGACAGCATATAGGAAGACTTCAAATATCAACAGCTGATCTCTTTTCTCTAGATTCAGTACTTTGCTCTGTCACTGTTCATCATCACCACATTTCACAGAGTTGATTTGAATGAACTGGAAACAGAAGCTGAGTTTACTGAAGAAGACAAACACAGAAACACAAAGTGTGAGTCCTGCAGAGCTCTGATGTTTCCACCTCATCCCTAAAGTTAGCCTTTGACCTGTCAGCATCTCTCTTAAGGCCCTGATGAGCTGATGTCGGGTTCTCAGGTTGATTCATTTGATTTGAGGGTCTTTGTGCGTTGGAGCGCCCCCTGTTGGCAGATGTACATCATGATTATAACACAGCATCTCTGAAATGATCAGATGAAGTGTTTGATGATGATGCTGAGAGATGAGATAGTGTCAGCCTGTCCCTCTGTGTGTGCTGCCCCCTGGTGGCTGCTCAGTGTCATCTGCCGTCCTAAGAGCCTAATAACACCAGTACATTGCAGACACATGGAACATTTACATGAACTACTACACATAACAGTTTTTTATCAGTGATGTGACGTCAGCTTTGGATCGAGCGGCTGAGGAAAGAATAGATCTGTTTAACTGACAAAGCCATCTGTCTTCAACAAACACAACAGACGATAAATTAAAGATAAGTTCAGCCAACCTTTTTCCTTTGAGTCACTCTCAGGCTTGGAAGCTAACCTGCTAACATGCTAACATGCTGTAGGAGGAGATGTTTACAAACATTGTGAATGTGAGATGTCTTTAAAGGTAAGGCAGCACTATAGTGCATGACGGGTCTGTGCTTGATCACGTGATGTGTATGTGAGTCAGAGGACAAAGTCATGTGTGTGTGTGTGTGTGTGTGTGTGTGTGTGTGTGTGTGCGTGCGTGTGTGCTGTTTCAGCTGAGGACCAAAGAGAGGACCATGACAGCATAAGGTGCATTTGGACCAAGAGTTCCGGGGTCTTTTACTCAACTCAACTCAACTTTATTTAAAAAGCACTTTAAAAACGACCACAGCCGAAACAGAGTGCTGTACATGACTAGGCAAGCAACGCAAGCATTAAACAATCAAAACAATAAAACAATAGCCCCCAGAACTACTTTACCCTGAACTAAAACGTTCCTGTGTCACCATTGTTGTCTGCATCTGTTCCGTGGCCAGTGACGTATGGAGAAAAAAAAGTAAATGCACTACACCACCAGACCAGTAGAGGGCAGTAAAACAAAGAGGAATGACATTCATCACAGATGACACCATAGAAGCAGACGGACAGGCAGGTATCATTATGAGCAACACAACAGTTAGCCTGTTAGCATGAAGAGACTCAGCTGGTCTGTTTTAGATGGTGCTATATTTCATCACAGATGGATTCACTGAATCAACACGTGAGAGGAGATAAGCGCGAGTAGCAAAGACGTTTCAACACGGCTTTAAAATCCTTTTGAACTCAAAAAGCCGTGATCGCAGAGATCGACCAGTGTTTTGGTTTAAACAGCGACCCTGTTAACTGGAGACTTTCAGACGGATGCATCCCTCATAAACGTCTTTAGACCATCATTAAATATCTGATGAGGATATTTTGAAATCTTGAAGGTCTCCAGTTTACAGGGTCACCAGTTTACAGGGGTCACTTTTCAAACCGTAACACCGGGAGAAACGCATTCACGGTGGGCTGAGAGAAGACTACTGTTACAAGATAAGATAAGATAACATAACATAAGATAGTCCTTTACTCGTCCCACATACAGGGAAATTTAAGTGTCACAGCAGCAAAGTAGACAGTGCAAAAGAGTATAAAGCAAACAAGAGCCTATAAAGTAACAATTATTCAAAAGTTATTAGCAATTAAAGTTAAAGAGGTAAAAAATCTTACAACATATATATATATATATATATATATATATATATATATATATATATATATATTATTGGTTATAGAGTCTGACCACTGCAGGAAGAAAAGACCTGCGGTATCTCTCCGTGAGACACCCCGGTTGAAGAAGTCTGTCACTGAACAAGCTACTTAGTCTCCTGGAGGGGGTGTGACGTGTTGTCCATCAGAGAAGATAGCTTTGCTATCATCCTCCTGTCAGCCACCACCTCCACAGGGTCCAGTGGGCAGCCCAGGACAGAGCTGGCCTTCTTCACCAGTCTGTTCAGGTTCTTCCTGTCAGCAGCAGAGATGCTGCTTCCCCAGCAGACCACTCCAAAGAAGATGGCTGATGCCACCACAGAGTCAAAGAAGGACTTCAGAAGAGCCCCCTCCACACCAAAAGACCTGAGTCTCCTGAGCAGAAAGAGCTGCTAAATCAAGAGAATCACAGCTTCTTCTTTTGAAAAGTACACACACATACAAAAAAGATAGAACAAATCAAAACTAATGAAAGAAAGAGAAATCAAGTGAATCACAGTGTGTGATGTTATTGTGGACGGAGGGCGGAATAAAAACTCTGCAGTTAATCTACCAATCAGACACGTTTGAAAAGTACTACCCCCCTAGCAGGGGCTTTTTAGGGGGGAGATTATCTACCCCTGAACTAAATTTAGACCCTCGGTCCACCGGTCGAAACACACGTAGTTCAGGGGTGAAGTTCCTCCGGTCGAAAGATGCCTTTAGGTCAGCTGCTGTGTGTGAACAATTATTTGCATTAACTGGTGAAAACACAGCATGTGTCACCAGGCAGGACCTCCCCCCGGCCCCACTATTAAACATGACCTTGATGAGGATCTTGATCCAAAGCCAACTCCTCCCTGTCTGCAGACTCCTGAAGGATCCAACCTCCATCCCTGATTCAAAGACAACCAGTGTCCGTCTGTCCATATGTGCCTCAGGGATCCACGGACAACTTCTCTGTACTAGAGCTGGACCCAGAAAACACCTCCAGCCAAGACTTCCAAGGGATGAGGTCTAGGCATGAACTGTACTCACATGCTAATAGATGACCGTTGATGTTCAGCACAGTGTGTTCTTCGTCTTCACTCTGTCTGACTGTATGCAATCAAAGCTGCTGAAACACAAGAAGACAGTAAAACAAGACATGATACCAGAACTCCTCTAACACCAGCGATCCTCTCCCTCACTCACAGACTCAGAGTTTATACTGAGGGTCTGATGAAGTGGACGTGTGGAGGACACGCTGACCTGCCGACAGATTGCCCTCAGTCAGCAGGTCTGTCTCTACAGGAGGCTGATGGAAGAACACCTTCAACTGACAGACTGTCCCAGATCACAGCTCCCCTCTTCCTCCTCCTCCTCCTCCTCCTCTCTCTGTACCTCCGTCAGTCTCTCACTCTGCATGTTTCTTTGTTTGCACTCTGACATGTTAAGATGGTGTAAAAGAAATGAGTGGAATGATGTTAACATGACATCAGTGTCTCAGTGAGGTCATGTGGTTGCTTTGTCCATCTTCACATATCTTTAAATGTGAATCTGAGCCATGTGTCATTCTCACTAACTCTCTCAGTTCATTCTTTTAGGTGATGCTTGTTCTATAAATACTGACATTTCTGATTGATACAGTTAATGATTTCAAATTATTGAAATCAAATGAGGCAAAGGTCATGTTTATCTGTGTTTTAAATTGTTGTCATGCATTTGTCAGCCATGCAGAATATGTTTCGCAGGTTACTTTGCTGTGTCTGTGTGTGTGTGTGTGTGTGTGTGTGTGTGTGTGTGTGTGTGTGTGTGTGTGTGTGTGTGTGTGTGTGTGTGTGTGTGTGTGTGTGTGTGTGTGTGAGTTGGGAATTTATGCAAACCATTGTTGAAGCTTGTTACTGGTTGAATCTAGCTCAATACCAGCTGGAATATTTTATTAAAGCTGGGGTTGGTAGTCAGATTTAGATCCACTTTTTGTTATACTGGTTAAAATGATCTTTATGTCCTGATGGTAATCAATACATAATGTGTTCTTAAAAAAGAGGTAAAAAAAAAGCCTCTATCTACAGCCGGAGTAAACCTGGGAAAACACCAACCAATCCCTGCCATCAGGAGCCAAATGATGAAACCAATCAAATCCCGCCCCGGCCGTTCTGCCCGCTTCGTGCATGTGAGCGGGGGCGTCGTTTTGGAGGAGCTCTGAGGGGAGGGGGGGAGGGTTTAGACGGAGTCCTGAGGACATGCTACATTCAAATTCATGCTAGTTTTCCGTGACTACCAACCCTAGCTTTAAGACAAAGTAAGTTAAGTTTTCTTAAAATAAGATTTATTTTCTAATGCAAAACATGCTTAACAAAATTGTCTTTTCAGACGAAAAATAAGAGTAATTTCCCAGAAACAAGTTGTTTTTTCTGTCTTGAAATTCCTTTTTTCATGTTTTACAGTGGTTGGCATCCAGCTTATTGGTTCATTACTGCCACCTTCTGCTCTGGAGTGTGGGTCAGACAGAATGCTTACAATCTAAATCCCCAAAAAACAAAAACGTTCACACACCTCCTAATCCTCCTAATCCCTACTCTACTCTTTATACTAACTACCTAACCCCCTCAGTGACCTCTACATTCACCTCAGTGTCTCCAGCTGTCTGCAGGTCTCTGAATAATGTCCTTCTTTGACCAAAGTAGATCTCACACTGGAGGAGGACATGACGCTCCGATACTCACTCTTGGCATCAGGGTCCTAGTACTCACCAAAGCCAGCCCACTGCTCAGCCCACATTGCCCGAGTCTAGTTAGTTGCAATTAAAATCATATTATCTTTTCCCTCTGTGCTCTGAATTTGAAAATGGAATCTCCCCTTCCTTCCATTTTGTGTTTTACCACCTATCTTTAACCGGCATGTTTATGATATCTTTATATTCTGGTAGTCCATAAGGCAAACAGATTCCAAAACTGTCCATCTGTGTCCTCTTTGCCATATTATCCGCTCCCTCATTTCCCTCTACCCCCGTATGTGCTGGTATCTGGACTGGACTGGTTTCCAAATAAAGCCCACTTTACTCCTGACTCTGTGAAGTCCGTACAAGGTTTGATATATGTCTGATGTTAAGTCCGGTCTGGACTTGGGCCTCATTCTTGAGTTGTTGTTCAATCAGCTGCTGAATCACTGCATATGATGGCCCTGCCTTACTTTCTGGTCCTCAACCCACCAACGTGCCCATAACACTGCCACCATTTCTGCAGGACGAAGAGCTTCTCCTTCTTCTTCTCTCGATTTAAAGGCAGATCGCAACCAAATTAAAAAGGTACATACCACCACCTACTGCACCAGAGTGTGTAACTTCAGGGTGTGTAACTTCAGGGTGTGTAACTTCAGGGTGTGTAACTTCAGGGTGTGTCACTTCAGGGTGTGTCACTTCAGGTAATATTCTACATCATGCAAACATGAAAACAAATCAAAACCAAACAATAACCAGAAGTTGAGCAAATAAGTAATATATGTATATAATAGTAATAAATAAATAACTAATAATAATAAAGAAAATAGAAAAAAATAATAAAATAATAAAATACAATAAATAATAGATATAATAAAATAAACAGATAACAAATAAATAAATACTTTTTTTTAATTAAAACAAAAAATCAATAACTTATCAAAATAAATAGATCAATGAAATTAATGAATAACAAATTAATGAATTAATAAACTACAGACACATTTGAAATAAAAAATCAATAACTAATCAAAATAAATAAATAAAATGAATTAATTAATTAGATAACTAAGTTAATTAAAGGACAAAGAGTTGGTGGACAAGAGAGGTTTAATACTGGCTTGATTGAAGATGAGTAGCAGCTGGGTGCTCAGGTGCTCTGAGTTGCTTGATGAGGTGGGCGTGACCGACAGGCAGGGAGCAGTAGAGACTGGGGCTGTTTCCGAAACGGCCTGCTACATACTACTTACTAATGTATTAGGCAGTAGGTATTGCCTACTACATACTGCATTTGAATTTAGTATGTAGTATGACTGTTCTGTTCGATCTGTCATGCAGCATGCTGAGCCAGACTTCGCTGGATTTCCGGTTTCGGAAAGCGGAAATAAACAACGGCGAAGCCGATAAATAAAAAGCTTATTTAGCATCCATTTATGATTTAAAAAGATAGGAAGTGGTTTATATGTAATTTGATAACTTTCACAGCACCCAAAAACGGATTTCCTCCCGTCAAAAAATAAGGAAAAAGAAAAAGCAGAACGAGCGCTGTGCATTGTGGGAAACAGTACGCGAGGCAGACTGGTCCGATGCACACTGAGATATTTTCCCGAATCAGTACACATCCGGGGAGTTTTGGCTTACTGCAGATTTTGCTCTTGTTCACATACTACTTACTACATACTGAATTTTGGACATATCAGTACGTACTGCTAGTATAGTAGGCGGTTTCGGAAACAGCCGAGGTGAGTGGAAACATACTGAGAACCAGGAGCAGAGTCATGACAGAGGTTATAGCCTGTCAGAAATACGATTGAGCTGGTGAGTAACCTGAGCAGCAGGTAGCCTGCAGGTTACAGAGTCATAATAGCTTGGTACCCACAGTGTAGGGTTGATGTAAACAAACTGAAGTAGTGATGATTAGAGGGGGTCAGGGGAGGAGATGTTGAGCAGCTCTCACTTAAACCACTAAATTAGAATCCAATAGTACTCCTTTGAGGTGTATCCTCTGTGGGCACATGCAGGGCCTTTCTTCACGTTTCCACTGAAGTATTTGATCATGTTGTATCGACCACAGGAGAGATCACCTGAGCAGTGTTTCTTTGAGTCCATCACTGTGTTCATGTGAGGAATGTTAAAACCGTTACTGTGAAACACAGACAGTGTAACAGCAGTGTTACCTGCAGCACATATACACAGTGGGATGGTGACTGACCCCACACTCACACATGGGTTCGTGCCTCTCCAGGGTCACACAGAGGCAGCAGAGCCTTGTTAGTGTTAGCTGTGCTCTATGTTTAATAATGTGTCTGTGAGCTGTTTGTTTGTATCAGTGGATCAGTGGGATTAATATTACCTGGGTATAATCTGTTCACCCCAGTGTTATTTAAAGAGACACATGCATTAAAGCTCCTGTGAGGAACTGTTCGTAATGATTTGGCCCCCCCGTGGACAAATCACCCCCTGTCTGACGCCCACCCCACGGCAGAGGTTTCAGGCTTTTTAACAACAGTATACAAATAATCCGGCCGTACACTGATGGGCTGAGACGTCAGAACTCCTCACAGGAGCTTTAATAGTGTTTACATAAATTACAGGGCACAACTCTGCCTCCATGATGGTCACAGCCCAGGCCGACCTCAGAAACATGGGGCACCGTTTGTAAAGTTGTGCACACTGAAAATAACTGCTACAATTATTTAGCTCCAAAACATCATAAATATGTAGAGGGAAGTTTTTAAAGTCACTTTACTTAACACATTTTTAATCTTCTTCACATTTAATTTTGTTGTGAAAAATCTATTAATGTTACAATCACTGTGAAATCCAAATGCTAAATATAAATATAAATGTTAAATGTTATATATAAATCTTAATGTTAAATATAAAACTTTAAAATAAATATAAATGTTACATATATGTGTTGATTGTTAAATCCAAATGTTACATGTTAAATCTAATTGTTAAATGTTAAATCTAAATGTTATATCTAAATCCAAATGTTACATGTAAAATCTAATTGTTAAATGTTAAATCTAATTGTTAAATGTTAGATCTAAATGTTAAATCTAAATCCAAATGTTACATGATAAATCTAATTGTTAAATGTTAAATCTAAATGTTAAATCTAAATCCAAATGTTACATGTTAAATGTAGCTGTGAGGTTTTAAAGTCTAAAGACTGTGTCGGGGTTGTGTAGGTACCTGCCTTGAACTACGGATGAAATTTAGCATCTGTGCTAACTTGGCGCATTTTGAATTGATGCTCAATGCATTCACGTTGATTAATGTGCATTGTCCCAACTTCGTAAACAAACAAATTAAATTGTTACATAGTAAATGCAAATGTTAAATGTCTAAATGTTTAATGCTGCTAAATATTTAGCTCATATGTAAATTCACACTGCTGCCTGGCGGAAATACCAAAATAAAAGCTCCATAAAGCGATGCAGACTTAATAATAGCATATATTATATTTAACATTTATATTAAACATTTAAAT
>NC_048286.1:583958-598958 GCF_009762535.1 Notolabrus celidotus | reverse complement strand
GTTTAAGAGGCACGTCATGACGTCAGATTTATGTGACTGCTTTTCCCAGCAGCACTAGCACAAACTTTCCCTCATAACAACAACGATGATGGACAACGACAGCTTGTCTCCTCGGCCGACCACTGCTCTGTCTTGGAATCCATTAGTCTCGCTGCAGGACAACGGAGGAAACACGTTTGGTTCGTGTGTTTGATCACGACTACCCCGCCCCTCGCCCCTGACGTAAGCAGTTCGCGGTTCTAGACCAGCAAGGAGTTGGAGCTGTTCTGGAACTGGTTTTCCTGGCTGGGAGCCGGTTCACTCGCAACCGAAACATGAAAAAACGGTTCTCATTTGAGCTCTGGCTCCGAAACCGGCCCTGAAACTGCCCTGTCAAAAAGGGGTAACAGAGTCTACCAGGAGACTTTAGGGCTCTTTATGCTTCATCTGTTGACAAGCTTCATGGAGACACTGGTTTCATTTTCCAGCAGGACTCAGCACCTGCCCACAGCGCCAAAACTACCACCACACTGCAGACTTCACCCACAACACAGCGAGCTGCTACCTGCAAAAGTTCTCTGATGACTCTGCCATTGTTGGCCTAATCACCAATGGGGACAACAGGGAGTACAGACAGCTGACGCAGGATTTTGCAGTCTGGTGCCCAGAAACCACCTCCAGCTCAACGCAGGAAAGACCAAAGAGCTGGTGGTGGATTTCAGAAGGTGCAAGTCCCCTCCTCCCACACCAGTGAACATCCAGGGAACGGACATTGAGATTGTGAAATCTTACAAGTACCTGGGTGTTCACCTGAACAATAAACTGGACTGGTCAGACAACTCAAATGCGCTGTACAAGAAGGGACAAAGCAGACTCTTTGTGCTCAGGAGACTCAGGTCTTTTGGTGTGGAGGGGGCTCTTCTGAAGTCCTTCTTTGACTCTGTGGTGGCATCAGCCATCTTCTTTGGAGTGGTCTGCTGGGGAAGCAGCATCTCTGCTGCTGACAGGAAGAAGCTGAACAGACTGGTGAAGAAGGCCAGCTCTGTCCTGGGCTGCACACTGGACCCTGTGGAGGTGGTGGCTGACAGGAGGATGATAGCAAAGCTATCTTCTCTGATGGACAACACGTCACACCCCCTCCAGGAGACCATAACAACACTAAGGAGCTCCTTCAGTGACAGACTTCTTCACCCTCAGAGAGATACCGCAGGTCTTTTCTTCCTGCAGTGGTCAGACTCTATAATCAATAATATATATATATATATTATTGTTTTAAGATATGCTTATTTGTTACCTCTTTAATTTTCATTTTAATTGCTGATAACTTTTTAATAATTGTTACTTTATAGGCTCTTGTTTGCTTTATATACTTCTGTTGCACTGTCTACTCTGTTACTATGACACTTGAATTTCCCCGTGTGGGACGAGTAAAGGAATCTCTTATCTTATCTCTTATCTTACATGGTTTGCTGACCGTGATGTCACTACCCGACCGACAGACCAGCTGAAGGCTGCTATCAAAGTGGCCTGAGCTTCAGTAAGACCCAGCAGAGCTACAGCTGATCACCTCCATGACGCCCTGGGTCACGGTGGAGGAGCCCCAACCCAGGACTTAGAGGAGACATGAACTCACTCTCAGTAGATGGATGTTTAACATTTCAGATCCTTTTTTTATTGATGTCCAGAAATAAAGAATCCAGTGTTGTTACTGTAGATGTTCAACATGGGGTCAAGCTGCAGCTCAGAGAGGATCATGGGAAAACATGAAGCAGGTGATCCTGATCTGTGCGGGTATCTAAAGTAACACACAGCCTCTGACCAATCAGACGGCTGCCTGTGGTTTAATTTAGTTTTATACCATTTAATCTATTAACACACACACACACACACACACACACACACGCACACACACACACACACGCACACACACACACACACACACACACACACACACACACACAAACACACACACCCCACGGTTGTACAGTATGGCACAGCAGTTATCATGGGCGGATTAGTAGCAGCGTCGAGCACCTGCAGGTCTGAAAGCAAACTGATGAGCGTGACAGGATACTGTCCTCAGGCCATACACACACACACACACACAAACACACACACACACACACACACACACACACACACACACACACACACACACACACACACACACACACACACACACACACTCAAACACAGCCTCAGTGGAAGGTTCCGGTGTGGAGATGAGGCGGTGTGTCGGATCACTCAGACAGGCAGTGAATGAAGATGTTGGACTGTTCAGCCATGGTACAGCTTCCCCTGCTGACAGCACACACACACCCTGCAGACACACACACATACACACACACACACACACACACACACACACACACACACCCTGCAGACATACACAGACTGCAGTGTGACCGAGTGTGTGTGGAGTGTGTGCGGGCAAAATGCAGAGAATGTGAGGTATGTTTTTATCTTCACACAGAGGAGATTACAGAGAAACACTGATGGAGAGAGTCACATGACCTGCACTCATCCATAACAGGAAGTGATGTCACTGACCCTGACGGAGTGACAGCGGGTCCTCCATCACTAAGATACAACAGTCTGTCCTGCAGGTCGTAAAGGCATGCATACGTTTAGGTTTCCATTCCTCTGCTGAGCCTGAAGGCCTCAGTGTTTGCTGCTGTAACAGACGGGCAGAATGTTGGCGACTTCTGTTTCAAGACTTTTCTTGAGTGTTTTTTTTTTTAACATCTCCTGTTAAAGGGAAAAAGGTTTAACTTAGTCATGACTAAACACAGCTGAGAAGAGCTGTGTGTCATCAGCATAAAACTGCAAACACCTCCTCCTGGTCATGTTTCCAAGAAGGAACATGTTAAAATGTGTAGGACCAAAAACTGAGCCCAGAGGAACCCCAGAATCTGCTTTAACATTAGAAGAACATTCAGACATGCTGAGATAATAACCTATGGATAAAATGTGATCTGAGACAGCTGAGACAATATCACAGAGATCATTTAGTCTAACAGCGGACACACCTTCTGCTCTCTGTGCAAACATGATATATCCAGTAATCTGAAGGAGTTTCTCTCCATGGCAGGATCATTGTTCACCGTCTCTCCTTCAAGCTAACAGGTGAAGAGTAATCTGTGCTTCTCTTCAAGCAATCAATCAGACTTTATTTATAAAGCCCCTTTCAAACAATGACATCGTAACACAAAGTGCTGTACATCAAAACAACTTCAAATAGAATACATTTATAAAAGAAAGACATATATAAAAATAAAAAGACCTCACCCCAAAGCCACCCCACAATCCTAAGGTTAAGAACACAATATATTCAACAATAATAATAATAACAATAAAAATGAACTAAGTAAATAAAATGAAAATAAAAAAGAAGTTGCTGAATGAACTGAGGAAACGCTCTCATGATATTTTAATGAAGAAACACTTGAGGTAAAAGAAGATGTTAAAACTCAACACAGGAAATTAAACTCACCAAAATAAAATACATTTCTAAGATAATAAAACACTAAAATATTAAACCATTAAAAAAAAATAAGATTCTTTACTTAAAATAAATAAATGGTGATGGGTGAACCTCTTTAAAACCCTTTATGGGGCGAGGAACCATATTTGGTAACTCCCACACACCCCCCCCCTACTTCACAGTGAGGTCGAGAGGCATGTGATTTACATCCAGCCAATCAGCAAAAATCACTCTACATCACAGAATGCCCAACGTGGAATTTGACCAATCAGCAGAAGACTGGAAAACATCAAATTTTACGCAATGTCTGCACAGATGTTTTATGACAAAAGGAAGGAGAATGTTGTTGTGCCAGCCCACCCTGCCATCAGTGACGATGATGAAGAGGACGATGATGATGGTGTGACAGACCCTAACTTTGTCACACCCACCTGCAACCTGGATATTGCCCCCCGCTCCATGTTCTATGTTATGTTCTTATATTCTAATGTTGTTAAATGAATATTCCTTTAAGATAAGATAAGATAAGATAAGATAAGATAAGATAAGATAAGATAAGATAAGATACTCGTTTATTCGTCCCCTAATGGGGAAATTCATGGAGTTACAGCAGCAAACAAGAAGTTGTACAGTACAAGAATTCAACAAGAATATATATAGAAAAGAAATGTTCATCAGAGACGACAGCTTGGCCATAATTCTCCTGTCAGCCACCACCTCCACAGGGTCCAGGACTGAGCTGGCCTTCTTCACCAGTTAGTTCAGTCTTGCTCTCCTGTATCCTGTCCGCCCACAGCAGGTGAAATCCTTCTAATGTGGCGTTCGTGTCCGGTGTTAGCTCTGTTAGCATGATGCTACTCTGCCAGTATTCCCTCTGGTGCTGGGTTAGCTCGTCCACCTTATCGTAGATAGATCTTACAGTCCCCATAAAGGTGGGTGGAAGGACAGGTCCATGTCGTCTTTTTTAGCTTGCACCTCAGTACCAGCACGTCGTCCTTGCCTCCTTCTCATCAGCTCACAGGGAACATCGGGCCTAGCATCGTTTAGCATCGTTTAGCATCGACATGCTATGGGCTGCTAACAGCTGATCTCGTATGTAAACAATGCGACCATGGTTACACAGGATCTCCGGACACACAGAGGAACAAAAACATCAAAAACACCCCTGCAAACGAGTCAGTTTGGTGTCCATGGGCAACAAATGAGTCATTAAAAGTCCTGACAGGCTCCAAATACAAAGAGAACTAAACAGATATGAAAAAAGAACAACGAAAAGAGAGCTGCTGCAACAAGCAGCCACTAGAGCGGCGCTAAGCAACGGATTTATATTTTTATATTATTTATATGATTTTTCTTGTATTTCTCATATTTACTATTCTTTGAAAACATTTTTTACCACTACAGGGCAAGGAACCATAGTCTTACTGCTAACTACGGACCCGGCATGCATACTGTGTGTTGTTTTGACGTTATTGTGATCACGTTGGAAATCACTTCTCTGTTCTGAGCGGGGTCGTTCTCGTGTAAACAGGAAGTAGAACTGCTGACAGTGAAACACATGAACCAACTTGTTTTGATTGGTCTCCACCCCTTTAGAGGAACTCTGGGTTGATTGGTCAGCTTCAGGTGACTGGAGAGCTGGTCTCCCCTGTCAGTGTTGGTGAGTCCAGAAAACTGTACGATAGTCTGGGACCGTTAAACTTCAGACGGGCCTCTGATGCTGCTGTACGCCTGACCTCAGCTCTTTGACCTTCATCAGCTCTGCCTCCAGCCGAGCAGAGAGACGTCCTCTGTGGACAGAATTATTCATCGTGGGCATCTGTGTTCTCTCACTGTTTGGATTAGTCAAACATTAAACCTAATCCAGCATCGTGTAAACACTCAGATCTGAATGTGTGCAGCATCCTTCTTTCAGAGCTCTTATAATCTGCCGGATTATATTCCAGTCAGGAGAGTCCCATCCACCCACACATCACTGACACCTCAGAGACCACATGATGTGGACCTGAGCCAGATCCTCCACATCCAGTCTCTGACAGGAACAGAGAGGATGGGGACGAAAACGAAAATGAGGAGGAGGAGGAGAAGTAGGAGGAGGAGGAGGACTAACAGAGAGGGAGGAAGAGGTTAATTGGTTTAGTGTAGAAAACAAACATTAGCCTAATCCTGGAGGACGCTTTGTAAACAGAACAACAAGAGCTTATTAAATCCAAGAACAACAAATAACAGCATGAACACATCCCTGATGAACCGTGGACCTGTGACGGAATGAAATGACCGGTCTACAGGGTGTACTTTTGTTTCAGAGACCATCATCCTTTGCGCTCCCCTCACTGCCTCGGATCTAAACCGTGAAAATGGCGGACACCAGTGTTGGTGCTGAACAGAGGCGACTTTAAAACAGCTCCAACAACTTTTAAATCTGACGTGAGGAAACATTTCAGTTTCCTCGTTTCACGAAATGAGAGTGGAGAAAAGGTGACGGCCAGACAAAGAACAATACACGGACACCACCAGGCTGCGGTGATCTTTCTGTGGTTAACAACAAAGGATTCAGACTGTTAAAAATCACGCTGGAGCCAGAGGACAAATTCACACCACAGCCATACTTCAGTCAAACACTAAAACAGCTCTCTACAAAGAGACAAAGGCTGAAGGTACACAGAGCATCAAGCTAGCAGAGATCTCACTCACCACAGGTGCACCAGAAACTCAGAGTTATGTTACTGTCACAAAGGCCTGTTTTTCAAAGTCCTCATTTTCTTTATTTTTAAATATTGTTACATTTTGATATAATATAATTCCCTTAACAATCTATATTTACTTATTCATTTAATACAACAATGCTGCAAAAACAGTCTGTATGGAGAGCAACCGCAGGAGGAACACTATCCAGCGTGATGACGGCTCTCATGGTTGTTAATGTGAGGAGGATTTGTTTCTCTCTATAAACAGATCTCTGCATGAAGAGCAGCTAACAATCTGTTCTACATCAAACATTCACACTGAGACACAAGTCTGCTTGATGCTGAGTCACTAAAGACAATCAGTGTTTAGATTTCCTGACTTCCCTGAATGCAGCATCAGAAATGATGGATCCCACCTTCATTCATCAGACAAACATTGTAAAAGTAGTTTTCTTCTCCTCTTGAGGACAAACCTGACAAAGCTGGACTATTGACTGATCTGCATCATGATGTTGTTCTTTCAGCCAACTTAAGACCCGTTAATTACAAGAACATGACAAGAACATGACAAGAACATGACAAGAACATGACAAGAACATGACGAGAACATCACGAGAACATCAGTTTCTGTTTCAGGTTCATACCGCTGAAGGAAGCCAGAGGGTATGAGGCGCCGTTTGTAAAGTTGTGCACACTGAAAATAACAGCTACAATTCTCCACATTTAGCTCCAAAACTTCAAAAAATGTAGAGTGAATTTTTACAAGTCACTTTTTTTTTATCATATTTAGAGGAATATTTGTGATCTTCTTCACATTTAATTTTGTTGTGAAAAATATATTAAGTGAAAATCACTTGGAATTTTTTTTGAAATTAAACAAAAGCATCATAAAGTGATACAGATATCCTAACCATAGTCTGTCAGTACTGACTCCTACGGGTTATAGCCGGACTGCCCGCTGTAAATGTTTTAAAGGCAGTTTTGGAGTCCACAAAGAGATTTCACAACACTCAGAGACAGAACTGACCCAGTCTATGGGACGGACAAGATATGATGCTATTGCTAAGTCTGTATCACTTTATGAAGCTTTTATTTTGGTACTTCTGCTAGGCGGCAGAGTGGATTTACATATTAGCTAAATATTTAGGATCACAGAGCAACATTTCACATTTAAATTTAACATTTACCATTTATATTTATATTTACCATTTATATTTACATTTAACATTTATATTTAATATTTCATATTTGTATTTATATTTAACATTTAACATTTAACATTCATATTTATATTTTACATTAATATTTAACATTTATAATAATATTTAACATTTTATTTATATTTAGCATTTGGAATTAACAGTGATTTTAACTTAATATATTTTTCACAACAAAAATAAATGATCACAAATATTCCTCTAAATGTGATTTTAAAAAAAAGTGACTTTAAAAAATTCTCACTACATTTTTATGATGTTTTGGTGCTACAGTAAAGGTGGAGAATTGTAGCTGTTTCAGTGTGCACAACTTTACAAACAGCGCCCCATAAGAGTGAAGCCTCTGTGGAATGCACTGTTTACAGTGAAACTGAGACTCACCACAAACAGATGAACAGGTACTTGGCTGGGAGTCGTTTCACAGTGACTGCTGGCTCCATAGAGAATACCATGAAGTGAGATGACTGTCTATCTGTTTATCTCATATTGTAGAGATTCATTTTTTAATGTTTTATTTTAGTTTGATCTCTTTTTTAATGAATGCCTGTTGTTAAACTTTATGGTTCTCTACATTTGAATGGGGCTTTTTAGAGATTACTTAACTTGCTGACTTTTAACCCAAAATTGACCAAGAACAGACTCAGTGATGGTTTCATTTAAGTATGAGGGTAAATATCTGTCTTTAGATGTGAGTCCATGAGGATCAGAAGCCTGTTTACAGATGATTGTTCATTCTACAGAATCAAACCTCTCTCTCTCAGACAGATCAACGTTTATGAAAACCTTCATTGTTTACATCCAGCTGAAAACCCCAATCAATGCCCCGTTATGAGAATGTGATGAAGGTATAAAGAGGCTGCTTCAGTAGATCCCCTTAAACCAGACCATGCCTCACCTGAACCAGCACCTGATTCTTTGCCGTCAGACAGAAAGCTGCAGTGAGTTTAGTACGGAGCTGGCACAGGATCAAACCTGACAGGCAATCTTCTTTAACGCTGTGAAACCTAAATTACAGGCCTCATCCTGAGCGTCAGGGTTAATTCCCTGAGCCGCTGTAATGAAATGATTCCACATGACACCTCACAGCGCTGCGTTTGGAGCCCGGCCCACCGGAGGAGCTTCCTGTCACAGAGGATTTCGAACACTCGAGACGGGAAATCAAACTGGCAAGAAGACGTTCAGCAGGAAAATTACCTTTGTGTTGTAGAAATCCCTGCAGCTCTGAGTGCTTATTAATTAGAAAGACGGGATGGAGGCCGGGACACAAAGACAGAGAGCTGATCCATACAAAACATTTCAATATATACACAAGCAGTGTGTGCAAAAGAGCTGTACACAGGGCTGGGACAGAGCCAGCTGTCACACCCCTTCAAACACTCACCCCACCCCTTACCCCAGACCATCCCCCAAAAACTCTCCTCATCCTGCCTCTTTGTGCTCATCAGACACATAACGTCAGAGGGAGATCCACCGAGGTCATGTGATCTCTGTGAGCAGATATCTGTATAGAATCAGAACCGGTCTGCAGGTGACCAAGCTCAGGTGTCAGGAGCGTCCTGGTTTGGAGGTGTTAATGGGCAGCAGCAGTACATCCTGTGTGGAAGATAGGGTTGCAAAATTCTGGGCATTTTCAAAGTTGGAAACTTTCCATGGGAATAAACAGGAATTAACCAGGAATTTACTAAACTTAAGGTTGGCTCTTAATAAGGAACTTAAATATAGTTGGGGAAAATATATTTGAGCCTAATCCTGACTAAAACAACCAGATTTCATCAAGTACAGTTGAATATCTCTGCTATTCCTCAATCACATGCACATAGCACACTGCTTACTGCAGGGCTATTGAGACCACGCCCCCTACATGCACTGTGCATTCCTCCATCACATGAAGCACACATGATTTCTAGAATCCTGCAGAGGCTAGGCTTGAGAAGCTTGAGGGAAGATGCTTTTTGATTTGCATGTTGAATGGGACTTTGTTGGAGGGAGAGTGGCTCTTTTCATTTAACATTTTAAATGGGACTTTGTTGGGATTGCATTGTTGTTAATTTTTGAAAGGGTTGGGTCGGGGGGATGAGTAATATTTAACTCAACATTCATGTTCTTGTTCTTCAATGAAAGAATTGATTGTTCAATAAAATATTTAACACTTGATAAAGTTCTTCTTACAAATAAATCTGTTTTAATTGTATTCTTTTATTATATCATTTATTTTTTAACAAATATTTATGCTTGGATATGATAACTTTACATTCAATTACCCACAATTCACAGTTAATTCACATAATTCCCATGGAAAGTTTCCAATTTGGAATATTTCCAAAATTTCCCAGCTTAACTTCCCATCGAAATTTACTGGAAATTTTCCACCCCTTTGCAGCCCAAGTGGAGGATGTATGGTTGCCTGGAAACGTTATTATTTCATTTGAGCATGTCATGGTGAAAGTGCAGCAGTTGATTCAGCGTCTTGTCACCCCATCTTTACTACTTCATGTCTGTACTCTCTTCTCAAGAAGGCAGTCTGGATCCAAGGATGCTGGAGGTGAGTCACAGGTGAGGCCGCTGAGAGAGAGTCAGTCCATACAATCTTACCTCCAGGTTAGATTACTGTAATTCCCTTTTATCAGGCTGCCCTAATAAGTCTCTAAAGATTCTTCAGCTAGTTCAAACGCTGCAGCTTGAGCATTGACTAGAACTAGGAAGAGAGAGCACATCTCTCCAGTGTTAGCTTCTCTACACTGACTCTCCATAAAATCTAGACTAGAATTTAAAATCCTTCTTCTGACCTACAAAGCTCTTAATGATCAGACACCTTCATATCTTAAAGAGCTCATAGTGCCCTATTACCCCTCTAGAACTCTACGCTCCCAACATGCAGGCCTGCCAGTCGTACCTAAAGTCTCTAAAAGTAGTATGGGAGGTAGAACCTTCAGTTATAATGCCCCTCTCCTTTGGAATCATCTACCAGTCAGGGTTCGGCAGGCAGACACCCTCTCTACTTTTAAGAGTAGGCTTCAAACTTTCCTTTTTGTTAAAGCTTATAGTTAGAGCTGGATCAGGCTTGGACCAGCTCTTAGTTATGCTGCTATAGGCTTAGACTCCTGGGGGAACTGGTGCACTGACACACTGGGATCCTATCTCACCCCCTTCCCCCCAACTCCCTCATCACTTACTTTAACTCTCCCTGTCCCATTAAAGTTACTAACCATAGACCTTTCTGGAGTCCCTGAGCTCCCTTGTCTCGTAGATTCCTCTGAGCTGCCGTAGACGTCCTCCTGCTCTGGACAGTCCAGACTCCAGCTGATACGGACGTGCTGGACTCCAGCGGCAACAGCTACTGCTACTGGTCTCATCCCTATCACCGCTCCCTCTCTCTCTTATTCTCCTCTATCCCTCTTTCAAGACCCAACTCAGTCGAGGCAGATGGCTGTCTAACATGAGTCTGGTTCTGCTCGAGGTTTCTGCCTGTTAAAGGAAGTTTGTCCTCTCTGCTGTAACTAGCTAAATACTGTGAGGTGCAATGCTCATGGTGGATTAAGGTGGGGTCAGACTGAGTCTTATCCTGTCTTGGTGTTGGGTCTCTGTTCATAATTTGACATAGAGTGGTCTAGACCTGCTCTGTTTGTAAAAGAGTCTTGAGATAACGTTTGTTGTGATTTGGCGCTATACAAATAAAGATTGATTGATGTATGAAAGGTGCTTTATAAATAAAGATGAGTTGAGTTGATCATCAGAGCACCAGATATCAGCTGACAGCACAGTCAGGGATACTCACTCTCCACCACTTCAGGTCATCTTCACAGAGTCACGCTGAGCTGGATCCACTCTTTGGGTCTCATTCATGAAACGTGAGCAGCACTAATTTGTGTGTGAGCAGCAGAAATTTACACGGATTTCTGTATTCATCAATCTTTTAGTAGTGCTGATCTGAGTAACTACTCACAAAATCTACACCTGCTCCCCTGCTGTGTGTAGAGCTTGTGTAAATGTAGGAATACACATAAATACTGCTTGTCACTGTCGGAAATGACAATTTGAATACTTACTGCTCTCTGTTATGAACACAATACGCAGATGCCTTTGAGACACGTAATTTAAACATGACACAATATTAAAAATATATATTAACATATTTTTACAACAAATAAGTTGTCAATTAAAGCTTCGAGATCTAGATCAGGTTTATTTAGAAGGTGAACTACTTGTTAAAAACCACACAGACTAACTGGAGCCTAATCTGACGAGGTCAACTAAAAGAAGCCACGCCATACCCGCACATATACAGGTGCTCTCTGTGCTGGGATTCTTAGTCACAGGGACCTTCCAGCGGGAGATGGCAAATATATCTGGAATCTCCAAGCCATCAATGAGCCGCATTTTACCGGCAGTACTTGCCGGCATTATTGAATTAAGGCCGGAGTACATTCAATTCCCATATGGCAAAAAACTGCAAATCCAGGTAAAGCGGGGGTTTAGCGCGCTGGCCAACACGCCAAATGTCATTGGTGCCACAGACTGCACACACATACACATCAAGGCTCCATCTGATGATGCATTTGCATACATAAACCAGAAAAACTTTCATTCCCTGAACATGCAGCTGATATGTGATGCAAACTGTGTGTTGCTCAACGTTGTGGCTCGGTGGCTCGGTGGGACGCATGATAGCTTCATACTGGCACCCGTTTGGAGAATGGAGCTGTCGGTAAGAATGTAGTCTTCTATACAAATGCATGTGTTTTATATGTAGAGACTTACCATTTTATATCCATTGAAAATAAAATGTGCTTCCTACATCCCACTTCACCCAAAATAATTTCAATCTCCACCTCTGAGAAGTTCTTTTTTCACTCTCTATCCTTCTTTCCTTGCGCCATGATAGCAGGGCAGGCCGACCAGATGCACAGGTCTGTGTCCTTATATGGTGGTTATTTGCTAATCATGGGCAGGGATTTATGCTGATTGATGATCACCGGGAGCGCACTGTCACTGTTCGATGGGTTGGCATTCATGATCTTACACACGTGTTTACCTTCAAATCTGAGTTTCCCGCGCCGTTCATGAATCTGGAGTAGAGTTTTTAGTAGTGTGAGCTTTTATGTGCAAATCTACACTCAGATTTACTCACGCTTCATGAATGAGACCCTTTATGAGTGTGAGGTCTGGAGGTCACACCCGTGAACTCTCTCCTGTTGAACTGTTGTACTGCTGGTTTTCAGCTTGAAACTGTCAGCGTGTTTCCTGACAGTCTGACGGGTCAGAAACTCTCTCCATAAACCTCCATGTATCCCTTCACTCCTCCTTTCTTTTGTTTCTGTTCTCTCAGAGTCATCATCCTGACCTCCTCTGCAGGGGATCATAAAGAAACTGGACTTCAGACTGGGTCAGATTTTGATCTGTGATGGTGGTGAGACTATGAAGCAGACAGAAGGGATCCTTCAGTGAGATCTATAATCCCAGGACAGGATGATCAGCTTTATTTCCACCTCTTCACACACCTGAAGAGAGGGACGATGAAGCTGTCAGTCACACTGATCAGGACCTGTCTGTCCTCTCACCTGTCCATGTTCTGTGTGGGTACTTCAGATCCTCAGCTGAGGGTTGAGCTGTAACCTGATGTTACAGAATGAAGCAGTTAACACTGACTGTCAGCAGCACAGAGCATTCAGTGAGTGACCCCCTGCAGTCTCCCTCCTCTCAGTTTACCTGTTAGCTTCAGGTACATTTACAGTGAAAGAATGATGGACACTGGATTAGTCCCAATACTCTGCAGTCTGTTTCAATCATCTTGTTTTAGAGCCGAAATGTTGGTAAAAAGTGAAATGTGTGAAATTGATCCCAGATTGAATCAACTCAGTCGATTCATGTGACTCTTATTTGGCCAAACAGGCGAACTGAAGTTATTTCCACATGTTTCATGAAGTGAAAGGATCTGACCTGCAGGTCCTGACGTCATGTGAATCATTGTTAGGAGCTGTACTCTGTGTGTTGGCACCACAGACTGTATGAATAATGGACGTTGTCTACGTGTCGTCACCCATCTGAGCGCTGTTTTGATGCCAATCGTCTGCGGGAGCCATATTGGAAATCCTGAACTCAACCAAACTTAGTGTGAGGTAAAGAGGCGGAGCCAACAGATATGTGTTCCCGCCTGTCAATCAAGTCAGTCATGTCCTTATTTGGGCAAAAACTTGTAATCTTAATATCTTCTGAACCGTCACCCCCCATACAGTGTGTGCTGATAGAGAAATGAGCTATGTAGACCAAAGCTGTCTTTTGGACCAGACTGTAAACATGTTTATTTCTGCTGTAATGATCGCCTCTTTGAATGGGTGTGTATGTGGTTTCTGGTGTTTCTGCAGCCAGCCTCAAGTGGACACTCGAGGAACTGCAGTTTATTCCCCATGGGCTTCAGATTGTAGAAGCGGAGGTTGGCACTTTAGAATAAACAGACAGTTTAATTCTAACATCAACACAGTCATGTTCTGCTCTCTCTGCGTTGTTCTTTCAGCAACACGAGCACACACACTCACAGTGTCAGAGAAACCCTTCATATATGAACGTTTCTCTCCACGAGCAGAATGAAACATCACTCTGATGTCAGGTAGAGTCACACCTGACACCTTCAGCTGACACTACTGACCTGAAACCATAGACTGTAAAAAATATGGACGTAGTATCCGTGACGTCACCCATCTGTTCCTGAGAGCTGTTTTGAAGCAAATCGACGGCGGCAGCCATATTGGTAATGCGGAACTCAACTAGGCAGAGTGTGACGTAGTGTGAGTCTCTTAGCCAATGGCTGTGTGTTCCCGACCGGGAGTCACGTCAGTTATGTCCTTATTTGGGCAAAACTCATAATCTTAATATCTTCTTAACCGTCACGTTAGAAAAAAATTCACCCCCCGTACAGTGTATGCCATTAGAGAGATTAGCGTTGTAGGGCCAAGCCGTTTTTTGAACCAGGCTGTAAACATGTTTATTAATGCTGCAAAGATCGTCTTTTTCCCATTCATATCTATGTGGTTTCCGGTGTTTCTGCAGCCAGCCTCAAGCGGATTTTCGATGTATTGCAGTTTATAGCACTTCCGCATTGGCTTCATCGTTTGAGACCGGAGTTTGCCGCTTGCCTGAAACTTATAATCACTCCATTAATACAAAGACCTGAGCACCTGGACGTCTGATACACCTGCACGCCACACCTTCAGGAAGTAACCCAGAAACCAGGTCAGATCCTCCTGTGAACACACACACACACACACACACACACACACACACACACACACACACACACACACACACACACACACACACACACACACACACACACACAGGCAAGATTAAGGTGTGTTACTAACGTCTGTGAGGAGAGGCAGGGTCGGACTACAATGATGTTGTTGTTGTTCAAGAACAAGTTGTAGAGAGAAAAACGGGTTAGAGTTTGTTTGTTTGTTTGTTTGTTTGTTTGTTTGTTTGTTTGTCAAACATTGAGGATAATTCATAAACAGCTATGTCACTGTGAAAACTTCCCTTCATGATTAGAGGCTGATATTTTGAGGATAAGATGAAGGAGCTCATTTAATGCCACAAAGTTTTCAATACTTTAATCAAGAAGAAAAACGTATCCAGCAGA
>NC_048286.1:568958-576458 GCF_009762535.1 Notolabrus celidotus | reverse complement strand
ACAGTGATGTGTTTTTCATCTCTGTACAGTCAGAAATGCAGTCAGGGCAGCGAGTTAAGAAAAGTGAAATGTGTGCTGCCCTCCAGAAATATTTAACATTACGGCAGATGGCCGAGCAGAGAGACTTTCTCTGACAGTTGGTGACCTGGTGGCTCAATGGTACAATCTTTGGCTTTGGTTACCTCTTTAACAGAAGCAGGAGAAGACAGGGAACGTTTTGATGTCTTATTTGTGTATGTGGAGTGAAATTTGTGGATTTTCTGGCAATTTTTCCAGAGGCCATGTCCCATTTTTTTTCCAGCCTGCCCACTCTAAGTTTTGAACCTCTCACTCTGCCCACCAGAGTTCCACCCCATACACACCAATGTTAAAGTGAGGAAAGAGCTGAAATTTGATGAATTTTTGAACGGTGAAATCTGTGAAACTGTGAAAGGTATCAAAAAAGTGAAATAAGTGTAGATAGCTGAAAGTCTTGTGAACAGTTTAAAGTTTGAATGGAGTCTATAAGTGAAAGTATGCTGAAGCTATGAGCTGTAGTAGTTGAAGAAGTTGAAGTGGATTTGAAGATTCCGCCCCATCTGTTTCAATGTTAAAATAAAGTTTGAATAAAGTTGAATAATTCAAAAAGTATAAGGGTTGAATATGTGAAAAGATATAGCCTGAAAGTGGAGAAGGAGCTGAAGAGTTGAAAAGTTGAACGGTTAAAATCGGTCAAAATTTGAAGGCTGTGAAAGGCGTAACGGAAAGTGGAATAATAATAATAACTAGAAAGGTTGCATTTCCTGAAAGCAAATGCGTTGAAATGCTGAAGCTGAAGGCTGAAAGCTGTGAAACACAGCTGAACATGTGGAAGAGTAGTAGAAGTAGTTGAATTAGTGGAAGTAGTTGAATTAGTGGAAGGATTGGAAAATGTAGAAAGAGAGGAAGTTGAAGAAGTGGAAGGATTGGAAAAAGGAGAAGAAGTCGAAGGAGTGGAAAATGTAGAAGTGGAAAAAGGTGAAGGAGTGGTAAAATCTAGAAAAAGGAGAAGAAGTGAATAAAGAGGAAAAATTAAAAAGAAGTTGAAGTGTTAGAAGTAGTAGCATCTATAAACTGCTTGACAAACTATGGAAATGTCTTACCTGTGTGTGTGTGTGTGTGTGTGCGTGTGCGTGTGCGTGTGCGTGCGTGTTTCTGTTTGTCACTCACTGATGAGGTCATCTGAATCACCTGTGTGTGTGTGTGTGTTTGTGTGTGCATGCGTGCTTGTGTTTGTCACTCACTGATGAGGTCATCTGAATCACCTGTGTGTGCTTGTGTGTGTGTGTGTGTGTGTGTTTGTGTTTGTCACTCACTGAGGAGGTCATCTGAATCACATGTGTGTGCGTGTGTGTGTGTGTGTGTGTGTGTGTGTTTGTGTTTTGAGGTCATCTGAATCACCTGTGTGTGTTTGTGTGTGGTGTGTGTGTGTGTGTGTGTGTGTGTGTGTGTGTGTGTGTGTGTTTGTGTTTGTCACTCACTGAGGAGGTCATCTGAATCACATGTGTGTATGTGTGTCTTTGTGTCAGTCAGAACTGATGAGGTCATCTGAATCACCTGTGTCTCCAACTGTCATTAACTGTTTCCATTGTGATGGGACCAGCTGTGTACTGCTGTGTGACAGTTGATTAAGAATGGGATTCATGGAGTAAATTAGGGTCTACATATGCCAACACTGTGCGATAACCGTAATAGCTATCAGAAAAAGGATCAAACCGTGAGCATCAGAAGACTCTGATGAACACAGTGATGTGTTTTTCATGTCTGTACAGTCAGAAATGTAGTCAGGGCAGCGAGTTAAGAAAAGTGAAACGTGTGCTGCCCTCCAGAAATATTTAACATTACGGCAGATGGCCGAGCAGAGAGACTTTCTCTGACAGTTGGTGACCTGGTGGCTCAACGGTACAATCTTTTACTTTGGTAACCTCTTTGACAGAAGCAGGAGAAGACAGGGAACGTTTTGATGTCTTATTTGTGTATGTGGAGTGAAATTTGTGGATTTTCTGGCAATTTTTCAGAGGCCATGTCCCATTTTTTTTCCAGCCTGCTCACTCTAAGTTTTGAACCTCTCACTCTGCTCACCAGAGTTCTACCCCATACACACCAATGTTAAAGTGAGGAAAGAGCTGAAATTTGATGAATTTTTGAACAGTGAAATCTGTGAAACTGTGAAAGGTATCAAAAAAGTGAAACAAGTGTAGATAGCTGAAAGTCTTGTGAACAGTTTAACGTTTGAATGGAGTCTATAAGTGAAAGTATGCTGAAGCTATGAGCTGTAGTAGTTGAAGAAGTTGAAGTGGATTTGAAGATTCCGCCCCATCTGTTTCAATGTTAAATAAAGGTTGAATAAAGTTGAATATTCAAAAAGTATAAGGGTTGAAGATGTGAAAAGATATAGCCCGCGAATGGTGAAGAAGCTGAATAGTTTAAAAGTTGAACGGTGAAAATCGGACAAAATTTGAAGGCTGTGAAAGCGGTCACGGAAGAAGAAAAATAATAACTAGAAAGGTTGCATTTCCTGAAAGCAAATGCGTTGAAATGCTGAAGCTGAAGGCTGAAAGCTGTGAAACACAGCTGAACATGTGGAAGAGTAGTAGAAGTAGTTGAATTAGTGGAAGTAGAAGGATTAGAAAATGTAGAAGGAGAGGAAGTTGAAGAAGTTGAAGAATTGGAAAAAGGAGAAGAAGTTGAAGGAGTGGAAAATTTAGAAGTGGAAAAAGGTGAAGGAGTGGAAAAATGTAGAAAAAGGAGAAGAAGTGAAAAAGGAGAAGAAGTGAATAAAGTGGAAAAATGTAGGAAAATGTAGAAAAAGGAGAAAAAAGTGAAAAAAGAGAAGAAGTGAATAAATTGGAAAAATTAAAAAAGAAGTTGAAGTGTTAGAAGTATAGCACCTATAAACTGCTTGACAACTATGGAAATGTCTTACCTGTGTGTGTGTGTGTGTGTGTGTGTGTGTGTGTGTGTGTGTGTGTGTGTGTGTGTGTGTGTGCTTGTGTGTTTGTGTGTGTGTGTGTGTGTGTGTGTGTGTCTGCGTGCTTGTGTTTGTCACTCACTGATGAGGTCATCTGAATCACCTGTGTGTGTGTGTGTGTGTGTGTGTGTGTGTGTGTATGTGTCTTTGTGTTTGTCACTCACTGATGAGGTCATTTGAATCACCTATGTGTATATGTGTGTCTGTGTATGTTTGTGTCTGTGTGTGTGTGTGTGTGTTTGTGTTTTATTACTCACTGATGAGGTCATCTGAATCACCTGTGTGTGAATGTGTGTCTGTGTGTGTGTCTGTGTGTGTGTGTTTGTGTGTGTGTGCATGCGTGCTTGTGTTTGTCAATCACTGATGAGGTCATCTGAATTACCTGTGTGTGTTTGAGTATGTGTGTGTGTACGTGTGTCTTTGTGTCAGTCAGAACTGACGAGGTCATCTGAATCACCTGTGTCTCCAACTGCCATTAACTGTTTCCATTGTGATGGGACCAGCTGTGTAACTGCTGTGGGACAGTTGATTAAGAATGGGATTCAGGGAGTAAATTAGGCTCTACATATGCCAACACTGTGCGATAACCGTAATAGCTATCAGAAAAAGGATCAAACCGTGAGCATCAGAAGACTCTGATTAACACAGTGATGTGTTTTTCATCTCTGTACAGTCAGAAATGCAGTCAGGGCAGCGAGTTAAGAAAAGTGAAATGTGTGCTGCCCTCCAGAAATATTTAACATTACGGCAGATGGCCGAGCAGAGAGACTTTCTCTGACAGTTGGTGACCTGGTGGCTCAATGGTACAATCTTTGGCTTTGGTTACCTCTTTAACAGAAGCAGGAGAAGACAGGGAACGTTTTGATGTCTTATTTGTGTATGTGGAGTGAAATTTGTGGATTTTCTGGCAATTTTTCCAGAGGCCATGTCCCATTTTTTTTCCAGCCTGCCCACTCTAAGTTTTGAACCTCTCACTCTGCCCACCAGAGTTCCACCCCATCACACCAATGTTAAAGTGAGGAAAGAGCTGAAATTTGATGAATTTTTGAACGGTGAAATCTGTGAAACTGTGAAAGGTATCAAAAAAGTGAATAAGTGTAGATAGCTGAAAGTCTTGTGAACAGTTTAAAGTTTGAATGGAGTCTATAAGTGAAAGTATGCTGAAGCTATGAGCTGTAGTAGTTGAAGAAGTTGAAGTGGATTTGAAGATTCCGCCCATCTGTTTCAATGTTAAAATAAAGTTTGAATAAAGTTGAATAATTCAAAAAGTATAAGGGTTGAATATGTGAAAAGATATAGCCTGAAAGTGGAGAAGGAGCTGAAGAGTTGAAAAGTTGAACGGTTAAAATCGGTCAAAATTTGAAGGCTGTGAAAGGCGTAACGGAAAGTGGAATAATAATAATAACTAGAAAGGTTGCATTTCCTGAAAGCAAATGCGTTGAAATGCTGAAGCTGAAGGCTGAAAGCTGTGAAACACAGCTGAACATGTGGAAGAGTAGTAGAAGTAGTTGAATTAGTGGAAGTAGTTGAATTAGTGGAAGGATTGGGAAAATGTAGAAAGAGAGGAAGTTGAAGAGTGGAAGGATTGGAAAAAGGAGAAGAAGTCGAAGGAGTGGAAAAATGTAGAAGTGGAAAAAGGTGAAGGAGTGGTAAAATCTAGAAAAAGGAGAAGAAGGAATAAAGAGGAAAAATTAAAAAGAAGTTGAAGTGTTAGAAGTAGTAGCATCTATAAACTGCTTGACAAACTATGGAAATGTCTTACCTGTGTGTGTGTGTGTGTGTGTGCGGGTGCGTGTGCGTGTGCGTGCGTGTTTCTGTTTGTCACTCACTGATGAGGTCATCTGAATCACCTGTTGTGTGTGTGTGTTTGTGTGTGCATGCTGCTTGTGTTTGTCACATCACTGATGAGGTCATCTGAATCACCTGTGTGTGCTTGTGTGTGGTGTGTGTGTGTGTGTTTGTGTTGTCACTCACTGAGGAGGTCATCTGAATCACCTGTTGTGTGTGTGTGTGTTGTGTGTGTGTGTGTGTGTGTGGTGTGTGTGTGTGTGTCACTCACTTACGAGGTCATCTGAATCACCTGTGTTGTTTGTGTGTGTGTGTGTTGTGTGTGTGTGTGTGTGTGTGTGTGTGTTTGTGTTGTCACTCACTGAGGAGGTCATCTGAATCGACATGTGTGTACGTGTGTCTTTGTGTCAGTCAGAACTGATGAGGTCATCTGAATCACCTGTGTCTCCAACTGTCATTAACTGTTTCCATTGTGATGGGACCAGCTGTGTAACTGCTGTGTGACAGTTGATTAGAATGGGATTCATGGAGTAATTAGGGTCTACATATGCCAACACTGTGCGATAACCGTATAGCTATCAGAAAAAGGATCAAACCGTGAGCATCAGAAGACTCTGATGAACACAGTGATGTGTTTTTCATGTCTGTTACAGTCAGAAATGTAGTCAGGGCAGCGGAGTTAAGAAAAGTGAAACGTGTGCTGCCCTCCAGAAATATTTAACATTAAGGCAGATGGCCGAGCAGAGAGACTTTCTCTGACAGTTGGTGACCTGGTGGCTCAACGTACAATCTTTTACTTTGGTAACCTCTTTGACAGAAGCAGGAGAAGACAGGGAACGTTTTGATGTCTTATTTGTGTATGTGGAGTGAAATTTGTGGATTTTCTGGCAATTTTTCCAGAGGCCATGTCCCATTTTTTTCCAGCCTGCTCACTCTAAGTTTGGAACCTCTCACTCTGCTCACCAGAGTTCTACCCCATACACACCAATGTTAAAGTGAGGAAAGAGCTGAAATTTGATGAATTTTTGAACAGTGAAATCTGTGAAACTGTGAAAGGTATCAAAAAAGTGAAACAAGTGTAGATAGCTGAAAGTCTTGTGAACAGTTTAACGTTTGAATGGAGTCTATAAGTGAAAGTATGCTGAAGCTATGAGCTGTAGTAGTTGAAGAAGTTGAAGTGGATTTGAAGATTCCGCCCCATCTGTTTCAATGTTAAAATAAAGGTTGAATAAGTTGAATAATTCAAAAGTATAAGGTTGAAGATGTGAAAAGATATAGCCCGCGAATGGTGAAGAAGCTGAATAGTTTAAAAGTTGAACGGTGAAAATCGGACAAAATTTGAAGGCTGTGAAAGCGGTCACGGAAGAAGAAAAATCAAGAATAAGAGTTAAAGTAGAAGAACATATGTTGAAATGCTCAGCATTTCCACATAATAAGTTTAAAGTAGAAGAACAATATGTTGAAATGCTCCAGCATTTCAACATATAATAAGTTGAATAACAATATGTTGAAATGCTCCATTTCAACATAATACTAAGTTTAAAGTAGAATACCAATAGTTGAAATGCTCAGCATTTCAACATAATAAAAGAAAAGAAAGACGTCTGTAGTATAAAATTCGGGGAATTATATATTTGACAATAACAACCCTGTTTCCACTAATACTTTGTTTAGACTGATACAAGAGCACCTCAAATGTGTTCCTGCCAATCCCAGCTTTATCTGATTTGGATGTTCATAATAAAAAGCATTGGAATTTTAAAATATACAATTCTCTGCTGTTGCACTTTTTCATTTTACATAAACCTTTTATTTGAAAAAACATTTATACAGTTCTTTTCCATAAGAATCTGCCGTTTGTTCTTGTGGTCTATGGTGTCAACAAGTAGCAGTTAAATGTGTCTGAACTCTTTTCTGTGGATTGATTTGACATGACGTTGATCAGTTTGTCTCTGGTGTTGCTCATGTTATGAAAGTTAATACCATCATCAAGTGGTTTTGACCATCTGACAAAAATGTAAGTGCTGTTATAAGATTTCTTCGTGTTCTTACAGGATGATAGAGGACATGAATTAAGATGTGGACCCGTCCTGTCTCGATGTCTTACATGATGATGAGGTGTACACATGCTCATGTAGTCTTCACATCTCTCTCTCTCAGGTGTTCAGCATGGCGTGTTGGATCATTCAGGTGATGATGATGATGCTCTCTGTCCTCATCAGCAGCAGTCAGGGGAAGAGAGACCAATGCTCTACTGCTCAGGTGAGTCACCTGTCTGCTGTCTGAAAGATCTTATTAGATTTTTACATCCAGGAATCTCTTGAAGATGTTTTTAAGCACAAACTTTAAATATTGGAGGTTCTTAAATGTTCCTCCTGTGTTTGACAAAAGAAAAAAGAGAAAGATCATGGAGCAGAGAGCTGGGACCCACAGCAACAACCAGAGTCACAGCCAATTCCACCAGATTTGTGTCAGGTCCGTCACGGCACCAGATCTGATAGGCTTCTATAGTCAATGTTAGGGATGACCACAATTATCGATTATAGATTAATTTGATTGTTAAGAAATTACTCGAAACACTATTTTTGTTATCAATTTTCCATCACGTGGAACAAACATCATGTGGTCTCATATTTGGTTCAGCTATCATGGAGGTGTTTTAAGTTTAAAGCATGTTTCCATGTGAATCAGCTGTTAAAGGTGTTGCGCACAGCGAGATGCTC
>NC_048286.1:545000-568458 GCF_009762535.1 Notolabrus celidotus | reverse complement strand
CTAAATGGTTGTTCAAACATTCCTGCAGAAAGTCATGAAGAAATACAACAAGAGAGGCCCTCATGATCTCCACCTGAAGAGACAGTGGCTTTACTCTGGACCACTTTCAGGTCTTTTATGTCCCTCACTGAGTGTTGGACTGAACCACTGAGCAGTAATCCAGGAGAGACAGAAACAACGCTTCAATCACCTGTCCCATTGTTTCCTGAGTCCAGATTTATAGCATCAGTTTGGTTAGCAGTCTCTGTGCTTTTTCAGGACTGTCTGTTATCTCTGATGAAACTCTAAAGTTTATTCTCTTCTACCTGCTTTATTGAAATATGATTCATTTTGAGATCCAGCTATGAATCAGGATGAGAGCAATATTGAACCGATTTCTTTACATAAATCTAATTTTGATTTAATTCACGTACATAACAAATAAACATTGGTTAAAAAGGATGAACAAGAAGAAAGATAAGTCAACAAATTCAACCAGTCAGCGTTGAAACATCACACAGGCTGGAATGAGAAGGAAGAAGTCAAAACATTCCTAATCCTAAATTCTTCATCCTTGCTCTCCAGAGTGTTCAGATAGCCCTCCTCCGGTGCCCCAGGTCTGAAATAAGCGCTCTAAAGGGCCCTCTTGGCTGAGATAAAACCTAATAAATTGCCTTCTTTGGAGCCCTATCATTGCAAAACACTTAAAAGTGCCCTCTGGATTTCCCTCAAATGTAAAGACATAAAAAGTGCCCTCTAGATTCACTTCTATTGATCTTAATGTGGGAAAAAAACCTCTGGATAAATTGTTAAAAAGTGCTCTCTGGGTTCCTGTTGTTCCACTAGATGTAAAAAAGAGCCACTGCGATGCTCTCCAGAGAATTAACTGTTAAAAAGTGTGCACTTGTAGTTAATTATGTTACTTTAATCATGTAATACAATCAATTATATAGAAATATATATCATTACTATTGTGTTTTCCATTTTTTAATTATATAATTTTCAACACAATTGGTCACAAAAATATTCTCAGCAATGCAGGATGATGCACTAATTTTTATGTGGAGGACCCACAGTTCATCTCAGCACTCTGCAGGACTGTTCCTTTTAACAAAATACAACCTCTTAAATAATGTCATGAATCTGAATCTCATCAGCTGAGCATCAGAGTGCTGGAGGGAGACTGAAACTAGTTTCTCTGTGATTTTGATTTGATGGTGATTTCCAAACAAATAGAAGTGTAAACTTGTGCAGTGAACGAACAAACAGTGAGCATGAGACACATTCACTCACTCAGAGTCCAGCATCCAAAACCAGTTCACGTGTTCAAGTGTCTTCAGTCATATTCTAACTAACTCTATCTCCTCATCACCACAACCTGAGGAGAACTTTCAATCGTCTTCTGCTCCGTTTCATGTTACACTGACTCAACAGCTCCACCTACAGGAGACAGCCATGCCTCCTCTCTCACACACATAACCTGCATCACAACTGTGTCATGTATAATCCTCAGTGAGCCTGCAGAACCACCCACCAATGACTTACTGCTGTGATCAATAAAAGAGAATGGACTAGCATTGTCATGTAATCCAATAAAACACAAACATGCAAAACAACACACACACACACCACACACACACACACACACACACACACACCACACACACACACACACACACACACACACACACACACTACCGTACATAAAAGACCAACACACTGAATGTACACAACGACTGACAGACTCTCGGTTGTCATAATGTACACACTGACAGTTAAGATAGAGGGATCAGACTGAATGAAGACACACCTGTGTACCTGGGAGAAAAACCTTCATCCTGTCAGCTCTGTGCTGACAGAGACATCATGTCATCAGCTGATCACTAATGTGGCTGTCACAAGACCACATGACTCAACCAATCAAACACAGCTGTGTGTGAAGAGGAGGCAGGCTCACAGGTGTGAAGAGCAGAGCAGTCTTCACTGACAGGTGGGGGTTCTGAAGTATCATCATCATCATCATCATCATCATCATTTTTATCATCATCATCGTTTTTATCATCATTACCACGACATTATCACCACCATGATCACTATCATCTTTAACATGATCAACATCTTCATCATCATTACTATCATCATCATCATCATCATTGTCATCATCATCATCATCATCATCATCGTCAATGTCAATCAATCAATCAATCAATCAATCAATCAATCAATCAATCAATCAATCAATCAATCAATCAATCAATCAATCAATCAATCAATCAATCAATCAATCAATCAATCAATCAATCTTTATTTCCAAAGCACCAAATCCCAACAAATGTTCTCCTCAGAAACTTACATCTTACATCTCAGTCTGATCTCATCTTAATCCACCATGAGCAGAGCACTTTGCAGCATTTAGTAAGTTACAGTGGCAAGGACAAACTTCCTTTAACAGGCAGAAACCTCCAGCAGGACCAGACTCATGTTAGACACACATCTGAGACCTAAACTCATTAGTGTTTACTGAGGGAATAAATCAGCTGAGAAGGAGGTCTACTTTCTCATAGACCTCTACTATCAGACTGTTTACTGTTAGTGGAGCCCACTGCTGGACTCTAGACTCTTCTGTACTTTCCACAGTTAGTCACAGAGAGTACTTTCACTTATCATATGACAGTTATTTACTGATAATAACATGCTTCTGCTGGAATTACAGCGATTATGTTAGACAAGGGTACAAGGTATAATCTGGAGACACTTATTGTTTGTGTACAAAACAATAAAACTTCATAACATCTTTTATTTACAGAAACTTCAATGGTATGATAAGTTTTGGTTACAGTTATCAATAGAGATGTGACGTTTGCGAATGAGTGGGTCTTTTGAATGGTTCTTTTAAGTGAACAATCAGAACCGATTCGCAGTTGCGGGCCGTTCATTTGGGAGCTGATTTTATATATTTATATTTTATATCCTGCGTGCCCCGTGAGTCTTTTGTTCACACTTGTCTACACTTTGCTATTGTTTACATTGTTTTGATGTGGATTCGAGTCAAGGAGCTGAGCTCCTGTTTGTAAAGTAGTTCAGGTGGAGAAAAAATCCAGGTGGTGTACTTTCATTTTGCATTCACATTTTTATAATGTCCTAATTTTTATTCTAGTTGTATTTATATTTTTTATATACATATATTTTAATTCTTATTTATTATTTTCATATTTTTCATATACATATATATTTATTCTTATTTATTATTTGCATGGAAGTTATCTGTAGCCAACGTAGTTTTTATAGCACCACAAAGTTTTTTATATGAGGGAAAATTCAAAATAGTGATCTCACTGATGAAGCATGGGGGTATGGCACCATCTTATGGAATGTTTACAATGCCAAATGAAATGATGATCAATATTTCAGAATAATTCCCACCAACAGAGTATATGTATTGGTGGGATGTGTAAGTTTGAATTATTCTGATCCAAATCTTAGAACTGCTACCAGTGATTGTTTCCTTGATAAAAACAGTTACCCCTGGTTGACTTATAAAAAATCAATCAATATATCAATGAGCAAGAGAGCCAGTCATTTGAACGGCTCTTTGAAATGATCCCTTCAAAGAGCCATAAATCCCATCTCTAGCTATCAAACATGACATCTGTTGCTGCTCACAATGACGCAAATAAGAGCTATTTCTCTCTTTGTTACTTCTCATTGTTTAACTTTCCCTAATTATGGTTTAAAAGTTTAATTTAATAAAAGTCAGACTTCTTTTTAATCAGATTGCAGATTGAAATGTCCTCAACTCACAGTCTGCCACAGATAATCTAGGTTAAACGTTTAGATGAAAACATCACTGCCATATTTTGGGGGGTTTAAATACCTGGTATAACATTTTGTTTACGGATAAACTTTCCTGGAGATGAATCATATTACTTTTCCTTTGATAGACTCTACGTTTCCTGAATGCTAAATTGCTATAAAGGCGGTAGAGAGAGATAAAAAGCTAAATAAAGCAGTAATGGTCTCTTCGTGTCCCCCCTCAGTGTGTCGGAGTGGAACAGTCCGAGGCGCGCTCGGTGGTTTGGCGCTCCTGTCCCCGGCTGCTTCACTGTCAGCAGCTGCCCTAACACTCTGTTAGCTTTGTGAGCTTCTTCAGCATCAAACCCATGAGTGGAACGGGCAGCCATGTCTGAAGAGGAGAGCAAGGTGTCCCAGGAACTATTTAAAGATGTCAAATTCTACGTGGTGGGGGACATCGACCAAAAGGTGAGCCTCAGGACCTTAGCTTCTTACAGCTAACTTTGTAGCATGCTAGCACCATTCAATCTAAATGAGAGGAGAAGCTAACAGGCTAGCTCACAGGCTATGATAACAGTGTGCTGAAACTTTGGCTGACATTCAACTGTCCTTGTATTTGAAGTTCAAACTGTTGAGTGTGTGTATGATTCCCGGCTGTGGACACTCTGTGCCTCGTGATTTAACATCAGCTGTGAGTTTCGTAGTTGCAGAGAAGGTTAGCTGTTAGCTTGTAGCCTTGGGTTTATCTGTCACGGGCACGCTATGCTAACATCAGTGCTAAAGCTGCTGTTTGTTCGCTCGTTGTAACAGAACAGCAGCCTTCAGTGCTGTCACCGAGCTGTTATAGTGTGAAGTAAACTCTAAAGTGTACTGTTATTACTGTTGTTATTCCGCATCAACCTGTGACCATCAACACCCTCCTGATCTGCGAAGTGCGCATGCGTCATCACCGCTGTTTGAGACCTGTGGCTCACAGCTGCACCTCTGACTGAAGTTTTTGCCAAGTCTCAATGTCTTCCCGGAGCCCTGAGCCCGGAGTCCGGAGCCCTGAGCCCTTCTTGACTTCATTGACGTCACCTGTAAAGTGATTGAGGACAGGAGTCTGTAAGGACTCAAACTGTAGAGCTAGGAATGGGACAGCACTTTGAGACTTCTCACGACACCTGCATGACGTCATGTACAGTAGCTCACCTTAGCAATATTAGGAATTTATATTGCACAATTGTTACTTTCCTCAAACTCAAGTCACATCAGGGACGACTGACTGACTGCCATGTGATCCAGACTCTTACTTACAGACTGCTTCACTACACATGTTAAAATATATAGAATAGAATGTACTTTATTAATCCCTAAGGGAAATTCAGAGTATAAAAGGCTATATAACTATAAATATATAAATTATACAGTATATGTGTGAAGATGGTAATTGGTAAATGGACTTGTACTTCTATAGCGCTTTTCTAGTCTGTCTGACCACTCAAAGCACTTTTACATTACTTGTCACATTCACCCATTCATACCATTCACTCACTGATGGTAGAGGCTGCTATGTAGTGAGGGACCATCAGTCTTAGCTAGGGGTGCAACGGATCAAAAAACTCACAGTTCGGATCGTACCACGGATTTGAGTCACGGATCGGATCAGCAAAAAAAAAACAGGGAAAAAAGAAAGAAGACGAGACAAATAAAACTTTGTCCTCCATTTATTTTGTAAAACACTTTGCCCATTAAATAAAAACAACATTCAACTCAAAATGTACTGCATGTGCAAAGCACCCTATCTGTGGGCTAGGGCTGTCAACGAATATTCTAAATTCGAATATATATTCAAATATTTAAAAAAAAAACAGAGATTCGATTGTGAAAATGAATATTCTACTGTGGGAAAAAACACATCGGCGGCCGCGCACTGCATGACGGGTCAGGAACAGGTCACAGGAGTCACACATGCACAACATGAAGCAGACGGCAGAGAGAAATCCTTCCGTCCCCGGATCCTCAGTGCGCTCTGACACGTCTTTTCCTCCGCTGGGAACATAGTGAATAAGAAGAGATCGGGCCTCTTCACATGTGGACTGTCTTCTTCACATGTGGACTGTCTTCTTCACATGTGGACTGTCTTCTTCACATGTGGACTGTCTTCTTCACATGTGAACTGTCTTCTTCACATGTGGACTGTCTTCTTCACATGTGGACTGTCTTCTTCACATGTGGACTGTCTTCTTCACATGTGGACTGTCTTCTTCACATGTGGACTGTCTTCTTCACATGTGGACTGTCTTCTTCACATGTGGGCTGTCTTCTTCACATGTGGACTGTCTTCTTCACGTGAACTGTCTTCTTCACATGTGGACTGTCTTCTTCACATGTGGACTGTCTTCTTCACATGTGGACTGGCCTCTTCACATGTGGACTGTCTTCTTCACATGTGGACTGTCTTCTTCACATGTGGACTGTCTTCTTCACATGTGAACTGTCTTCTTCACATGTGGACTGTCTTCTTCACGTGAACTGTCTTCTTCACATGTGGACTGTCTTCTTCACATGTGGACTGTCTTCTTCACATGTGGACTGGCCTCTTCACATGTGGACTGTCTTCTTCACATGTGGACTGTCTTCTTCACATGTGGACTGTCTTCTTCACATGTGAACTGTCTTCTTCACATGTGGACTGTCTTCTTCACGTGAACTGTCTTCTTCACATGTGGACTGTCTTCTTCACATGTGGACTGTCTTCTTCACATGTGGACTGGCCTCTTCACATGTGGACTGTCTTCTTCACATGTGGACTGTCTTCTTCTGGTTTGGACTGTCTTCTTCACATGTGAACTGTCTTCTTCACATGTGGACTATCTTCTTCACATGTGGACTGTCTTCTTCACATGTGGACTGTCTTGTGTTTTTGACAAATAACCTGTCAGGCCTAAGACTCTACATTGACAGTGGACTAAAAGAGCCCGACAATCAGTGACACTGGGGTAAAATGCAGTTTTTCCTCTTTTTTTATACAAGCGCCAAGAATGTAAGTGGACTACTTTTTCGTTTTTAACTTTAACTTCAATTAATGTTAATAATATTTGCTTGAATCACTGAATGAAGCCTGCCTATATTAGGGACAAGAGTAGGACCTTTAATTGCTCGCACAAGTCTTGTTCAGCACCATAGACTGTTCAGCACTCACTCAGCGCACTGTGCACAGAGAGGGGAGGGGGGCGAGCGAGAGGTCTTCGGTCTTCAAAGTGTTACGGTATAGACCATTAGGTCCTTTACTTGTTTTGTAATGTGTAGGTATGTTTTAGGCATGTTAGATCTTAAATAAAAATACATATACAAGTAGTTATGTCTCCTTGTATTAGTTTGTCCACCTGTTATTGACATAATGCACAAATATAGATATTCGAATGGTTCCAACCTCTGGGTTTTTTTAGAGCGAATATTCGAACGTCATTTTGGAGCAATTTTGACAGCCCTACTGTGGGCCCAGTCCTGCCTCATTCACTGCATTTCATGGCATGGCAAGTGAAGGAGCAGAAGAACTTCAAAAGTTTCACTCCATTCTTCTTTCAATCGCTGATTTTCACTGTCCACTTTTCTTTGAGCTGCAAACTTGGAACACACCGTTTTGGTGCATTCTAGGGTCCTACAGCTGGCAAAGTACCAATATGTGAACTGATCCATAAACCATAGTGAAAGTTAAAAACTGCACTCACAGCAGTGGACTCTAAGTGACCCAGTAACAGCCTGTCTGCGTATCGTTGGCATGGAGACAAGTCCCGGTAAACACACGGTGACCCGACCAAAACACAGAGTGAAGGAATAACAGTTCGGGGGCCACAAAGAGGCGGCCGGGAGTGGCCCGTGGGCCGCGTATTGAGGGCCTCTGTGGGTGAATGTCATAATGTGGCTAAAGCACATTCAGCATTCACTGTATTTCACAGGGAAGCTAAAATGCTCCCATACATGTGACTTACAAGATGCAGGAGGGTTTTCAAGTTCCTCTGCTCCTTCACTTGCCATGACTACCGCTGTGCTTGACGAGTGAGTGTGGATTGAACATGTGGTCATCACGTGAACACGCGCAACTTCTTTTTTTTTCATCAACCGATCCGCTGACCACGTCCGTGTCGAACCGTGGAGAGGCATCCGTACGGATCAGGGAACAACGATGATCCGTTGCACCACTAGTGTTAGCTAACCTCATTCGTTCACATTCACACACCTCTGAACAACTGAGGGAGCAGGTTCAGTGTCTTGCTCAAGGACACTTCAGCATGTGACTGCCGGAGCTGGGATTGAATGACAACCTTCCAAATGATAGACGACAGACTCTACCCACTGAGCCACAGTGCCCCGTCAAGATAGTTAGATTAATGCTGTTTTCTATATTTATACTTACAGACAAAGTTAAATTTCATTGCAACTTTCATGCTTCTTGTTTACATTGCACTTTTTTATTTCATGTTACAGCGTTCGTCTACTTTTCTATACTCACTAGCTTCCGCTGGGAATCCCATGTTTTACGTCACAATGCTATGAACTCTGGGTAATTCCGTTACGCTAAGTCTGCAAAAATGCCCACTTATAAAGGGGGTTATAAAGGACTCAAAAAGTCAGTGACAGATCCCTCACACACTCGATGATTTGACAGTGGGACAGCCCTAAGCCCACACAGACTGAGCAGAGCGCCTCAAAGTCAGTGAGTGTTTGAGGGTGGACTTTGAGATTGGGCCACTCTTGGATCCAGAGGAGCGCTGATGCTTCACATGGAGTCACGTGGTGTTAACAGTAACACTCAGTATCTCTTAGTGTAGCTCTGACTGTTGAAACGTGCTCAGATATATAAACAAACATGTTGATGTGTGGTTGTGATGTTACACCTGCACACTGACCCGCTGTCACTCCCACTGTGGCGTGATCTCTGAATGACACTGTCAGCATGTCTCTGCTCAGGCTCTGACATGTGTTTATAGGTCGACTTGTTGTTTCAAACGAGGCCCTCAACAATAAACGCAGCTGACCGGAGGCTGTGTGATAGTTCTGGCTCTGTGTCCATGAGAGAGGGTCGCTGCAGCTCAAACAAGTGTCTGAAAAACATCCAGCATGAATCTGGACCGGACTGTTGTCACCCTGCAGCTCGCAGCACCACTGCTCTCTTTCTGTTTCATAGATGTGACATTAATAACCTCATGAAACATCTAATAACTATCCATCAGTAACGAGTAGATCACAGAGGACGGGGTGGAGGTTAGTTTTTTAAAGGTGACATATCATGCAAAATGGACTTTTTAATGGTTCTCTACCTGAAATATGTGTCCCTGGCATGTCTACAAACCCCCCAAAAATGAAAAGAATCCATTCTGCCCCTGTTCTGATTTCTCCACCTTTCTGTAAATGTGTGTGAAATAGGGTTGTCAAAATTGCTCCAAAATGACGTTTGAATATTCGCTCTAAAAAAAAAACATAGGTTGGAACCATTCAAATATCTATATTTTATAACAGGTGGACAAACTAATACAAGGAGACATAACTACTTGTATATGTATTTTTATTTAAGATCTAACATGCCTAAAATATACCTACACATTACAAAACAAGTAAATGACCTAATGGTCTATACCGTGACACTTTGAAGACCGTAGACTAGGGTTAGTAAAAAAAATCGATTATTGATTAATCGTGATTATGTTATGGACGAGTATGAATCGATCGTTACATTTTCAAAAATCGATTATTTTTTGTATTATTTTATTTTGTAAAAATGTTATCCCGCGGTCAACGGAAGCTAAACATCATACGTCCGACATACGCCTGCCATCATTTGTAGGTAAGTTATGCAGACGTTGACACACGTTGACACACGGAGAGCTTTGTGTGTGTGTGTGTGTGTGTGTGTGTGTGTGTGTGGGTGTGTGTGTGTGTGTGTGTGTGTGTGTGTGTGTGTGTGTGTGTGTGTGTGTGTGTGTGTGTGTGTGTGTGTGTGTGTGTGTGTGTGTGTGTGTGTGTGTGTGTGTGTGTGTGTGTGTGTGTGTGTGTGTGTGTGTGTGAGAGAAGCCTTGGAGCCAGAGGTACGCTAGACTTTTTCGTTGTCTGTCTTTTGCCTGACAGGGTCATAAAAGTCCCGTCATAATCTATTTTTACCCGTCACTTTAATCTTTAAAATGATGATAATGACATGTTCAAGATTTAAGATCCCCATCACATTGGCAACTGTTCTCCTTGGGTCCCCCGCAGCTTACAGCAGTGTCAGTGCATTATACAGTGAAAGAATACACAGTACTACACATGTCTGATAACAGCTGTGTGACAGCCACACAGAGAGGGAAGACAGCTCCTGGTAAACTATGACTGAGAGAAGTGTTGTACAGTTATTTAAATGTTATTATCTAAGGAACAAACTCCTGAAGTTTGCAGACGACACCACCGTCACCGGTCTCATCCAGGACGGAGACGAGTCTGCTTACAGACAGGAGGTGGAACAGCTGGCCCTCTGGTGTAGTCAGAACCATTACCGCTGACCCCTCACACCCTGGACACAAATTCTTCAAACTCCTCCCCTCCGGCAGGCGCTACAGATCACTGTGCGCCAAAACAACCCGCCATAAGAACAGTTTCTTCCCCCAGGCTGTCACTCTGATGAACACTAAACCATAACAGTGTCATACCTGTCAGATAAATACTCTCTGTAAATATACATGTAGATATACAATGCAACAATTCTCAAGCAGAATTCCATATTTCTATTTTTTGTATTATTTAACTTCTATTTTATAATGTTAAACTACCTCTGCAACTCACCACTGCACTTTATCATATTATTTTAGCCTGTACATATTAGTCAAGCCTATTTGTTGTTTCTTTGTATTTATAGCTAAGGTTATTGTTATTATATTTTCATTTTATTTTTTATTGTAGTTCTTATTCTTATTCCTATTCTTATGCCTTGTACAAAGAGAGCACAGTTTACTAAAGTCAAATTCCTTGTGTGTTCAAGCATACTTGGCGAATAAAGCTGATTCTGATTCTGAAAAAAAAAAAAAAAAAAAAAAAAAAAAAAAAGAACAAGCTGCACCACTAGGGTTGCAAAATTCCAGGAATAAACGTGAATAAAGCAGGAATTGACTAAGTTGAAGGTTGGCTTTCAATAGGGAACTTAAATATAGCTGGGGAAAATATATTTGAGCATAATCCTGACTAAAACAACCAGATTTCATGCAAGTACAGTTGAATATCTTTGCTATTTCTCAATCACATGCACATAGCACACTGCTTACTGGAGGGCTATTGAGACCAAGCCCCCTACATGCACTGACAGCCTGACCCAGACAGAGCCATCCTCAACAATGCCGGACAGTGACACTGAGACTTGGTGTTGTAATGAAAAGAAGGGTGGTTATATCGGTATCAGACTAAATGAGTCAAAGATATCAGAGACTACAATCCAGTATGTTGCCTAACAGAGAACACCCTGATGGTCTCTACCTCCTCACACTGACAGACCAGCTGTCTCCCGTGGACTGTAGTGGACTGTGGTAGATTTACCTGTGCTTGTTTATGTTCCAGGTGGTGCAGCTGTTGAAAGCAGGTAAGGGGAAGGAGGTGTCCTATAATGCTCTGGCCACTCACATCATCGCAGAGGACGGGGACAACCCTGAGGTGGGCGAGTCCAGAGAGGTGTTTGACCTTCCTGTAGTCAAGGTAAGACCTGAACCAGGTGTGTTCACACAGATTAGGGCGTCAGTTTCTCCCTCTCCAGCATATATCTTAATGTATCAGGTAAAGCCCGGATGTTCTGTTATTACTCGGTGGGTGAGTTTTTTTCATGTACCCTACCTTTGTCACTGCTGAACTGTGGATATGAAGCCACAGCTGGTTAGCTTAGCTTAGCAGAAGGAGTAGACATAGGGGGCGTGCAGGTATGATACTTAGTTTCATGTTACTGACAGCATACTGTATGTGTTCATTACCTGAGTGTGTGTTTCAGTCAACCCCTTTCAGTCAGTGAGGATTAATCCACATGTAACTTGTTTGAATAAATGTACAGCACCGACTGATGTTGTGTTCTCCTCCTGCAGCCGTCCTGGGTCATCCTCTCTGTCAGGTGTGGAGACCTGCTACCGTATCCTTCCAACACCAAAGACCTACAACCAGTGTCACTTAATCAGCTCATCATTATTATAGAATGATTATAAAAGGATTGTAAAATGATTAGAAATGAAATATATAATGGAGGGTAAAGGATAAGTGGGTACGATCACAGTTAATTCAAACTTTCAGCCGTGTTTGTCCGTAACTAAAATGCCTCAGAGTGACTGGATTCTCTCCAGAATCAGGACAGATCTTCTTTGGTGTGACCGCATGTCTTCCCAGGGTAAGTGTGTGTGCGTGTGTGTGTGTGTGTGTGCGCACAATGTCTTATTTTTGAAGGCGTCTTCATGTAAATACCCGATCCTGAAAGACCTCCTTGCAGACGAGAGAGAGCTTTACACACTTTTCAAACAGTTGGTGTCACCCAAGCGGCAACCTCCGGTCTCAAAATATGAAGCCCATGCGGAAGTGTTAGAAACTGCAGTTCATCGAGCATCCACTAGAGGCTGGCGGCAGAAACACAGGAAACCACATACACACCCATTCAAAGAGACGATCTTTACAGCAGAAATAAACATCAGCCTGGTTCAAAAAACGGCTTGGGTCTATGTAGCTAATTCCTCTATCGACACACACTGTACGGGGGGGAATTCATTTCGAACTTGACTGTTCAGAAGATATTAAGATTATGAGTTTTTGCCCAAATAAGGTCATGACTGACTTGACTGACTTGACTGACAGACGGGAACTCAAATCCCACCTCTTTACCTCACACTTTCACTGGTTGAGTTCAGTATTTCCAATATGGCTGCCGCCGCCGCCTGGCTTCAAAACAGTGCTCAGGAACAGATGGGTGATGTCATGGATACTACGTCCATTATTTATACAGTCTATGATGTAACCTAAAGAAGGTGCAGCTCCAGGTGATGAAGGCACTGTGCTCACCTGTGGGATGTGTGACCTTTAAAAGGACCTGAGGAGCTCATTGTGTCTCTCTATGTGTTTGTGGAAACAGCTTCCAGATGACCTGAACACGTTTTGGGCGTACGTGACCTTCTACGGAGGAGACTGTCAGCTGAACCTCAACAAGAAGGTCACACACTTAGTGGTGAAGGAGACAAAGGGGGTGAGTTCATCCTGTATGTATGTATGTATGTATGTATGTGTGTGTGTGTGTGTGTGTGTGTGTGTGTGTGTGTGTGTGTGTGTGTGTGTGTGTGTGTGTGTGTGTGTGTGTGTGTGTGTGTGTGTGTGTGTGTGTGTGTGTGTGTGTGTGTGTGTGTGTGTGTGTGTGTGTGTGTGTGTGTTAGTCTCTTGTTCTTAACAACAAAGTTAGAAATGAAACTTTGTTTTAGTGCCTCTCCTAATCACAGTGTGTGTTTGTTTGTTTGTTTTCCCTCCAGGCCAAGTTTGAGTGTGCCCTGAAACATCCCAACATTAAGATCGTCACCCCAGACTGGATCACAGACTCTGTTAAAGGTGGGTCATTAATCTTTGAGTCTTTTTCCTGAAGAAACTCAAACTAGACTGATCTCCTGAGGGTTTATTGATCTGTGGGGCTGAAATAGTCAGAAAACATCAGTTGATCAGGGATGGGGACTCGTGTTTGAGACTTTGACTCAAACACCTTTTAAAGTGCACTCAAACATGACTTGGGTCTTCACTTGGACCCGCTCCTAAGACTTGAGTCTTGCCTTGGTCTCGCCCTTAAAGGACTTGAGTCTCGCCTTTGACTCGCCCCTACAGGACTTGAGTCTTGCCTTGGGCTCAACCTTAAAGGACTTGAGTCCTGCCTTGAACTCGCCCCTTAAGGACTTGAGTCTTGCCTTGGACTTGCCCTAAAAGGACTTGAGTCCTGCCTTGAACTCGCCCCTAAAGAACTTGAGTCTTGCCTTAAACTCGCCCCTGAAGGACTTGAGTCTTGCCTTGGACTTGCCCTAAAAGGACTTGAGTCCTGCCTTGAACTCGCCCCTAAAGAACTTGAGTCTTGCCTTAAACTCGCCCCTGAAGGACATGAGTTCTGTCTTGGACTCACCCCTATAGGACTTGAATCTTGCTTTGGACTCGCCGCTGAAGGACTTGAGTCTCTCTTTTGACTCGCCCCTAAAGGACTTGAGTCTTGCCTTGGACTCGCTCCTGAAGGTCTTGAGTCTTGCCTTTGACTCGCCCCTACAGGACTTGAGTCTTGCCTTTGACTCGCCCCTACAGGACTTGAGTCTTGCCTTTGACTCGCCCCTACAGGACTTGAGTCTTGCCTTGGACTCGCCCCTAAAGGACTTGAGTCTTGCCTTGGACTCACCCCTAAAGGACTTGAGTCTTGCCATTGACTCGCCCCTAAAGGACTTGAGTCTTGCCATTGACTCTCCCTTAAAGGACTTTAATCTTGCCTTGGAAATAACTGATCTGGACTGTCCTACTTATTGGACTCTTCTGTTGTGGTACCAAGCGTACCTATGCAATACTAAGAGGCGGGGCCAGACACACTCTGTTCATTGATTGGTTACTGCTGAATCATTTTTAATACTGCCTGTAATTACTGCTATTTAATCTAAATTCCATTGTAACATTGTATATATCTAAATTATATTCTATCTTTATTCATCTATTTTTATTTTTACTTATTTTATTTTATATTATTTTATTTGACTTATTGAAACATCTTCTTGATTGTACTTATGTCTGGGTTGCTGTAACAGCTGAATTTCCCCCCCGGGATCAATAAAGTAATATCTTATATCTATCTCTCTCTTACAATAATTGTCACTTCCTGTGGGACAAAAACCAAACATGGTCTCTTTCAAACAAAGCTGGTCTTCGTCTCTTTATGAGCAGCCACAGGAAGTCACACTATGTGGCATTCTTCTTTGTTGAATTTAAAGGCCAGGCTTTGCCAAAAGTCAGAAGTGCCTCATTCAGTAAATACAGTAAATGTGCCAGAAGAGTCTCTGATCACTCAAAACACTTCACACATTCATACTTTAAGGCTACTCATCAGTTAATTATTCACTCACAATCACACACCGAGACCTGCCCCTCTCTGTCCACTCACCGTATAAGCCAAAATCAATCTGGACCACAGCTATAACACCCCTGGATGAGACTCATGAAGGTAGAACCAGACACTATAGATGCTGAGTGCAGACTGAGAGAAGGTGAAATAGGTTGGTTGTTTAAAACTGGAGGAGCTGATAATCTCTGTGATTAGATCTAGTCACTCAGTTTCCTTCTTTAACAGACAAAAGCAGGAAGGACGAGGCGCTCTATCACCCCCGACTCACCTACGTGGAGGCTGACGAGGAGGAGGAGAGCGAGGCAGAGTCCTACGAACACTCGGATGGAAGCTACAGCCCCCGGCGGTCCCGCATGTCCAGTGGGGGCTCCTCTGGTGAGGAGTCCAGTCCCCGCAGGAGACCAGGACCCAAAAAACTGAACTCCGTCTCCCCATCCTCCCCCCGTAAACCAGAGCGCCGCAGTGAGCGCATGTTTGACGACTCTGACGATGACTCCCCTACAGAGAAGGAGGGAACCAACCTTAACTGGACCCCTGCTGAAGTCACCACCCCCACCACAACAGTTCCTTCAGGTACAGCCAGACGGCGGGCTGGACCCCCTGGTACCAAGGACCCAGTCACATCCTCAGGAAGCGGGCTGATCAACCTGTGCGCCACTGTGCCTCCTGTACCAGGCAGCGGTGGAAACATGGCTGCAGAAGCTCGAGCTGCTGCTGCTGTCAGTCACCCTACACCGCAAGGTGAGTGTGTGTGAAGAGACATCACCACACCTCCATCAGTGCTACACAACACAGTGGGAGCTCACACCTCCATCAGTGCTACACAACACACTGACCTCACCTCCATCAGTGCTACACAACACAGTGGGAGCTCACACCTCCATCAGTGCTACACAACACACTGACCTCACCTGCATCAGTGCTACACAACACACTGACCTCACCTACATCAGTGCTACACAACACACTGACCTCATCTCCATAAGTGCTACATAATACACTGACCTCACCTCCATCAGTGCTACACAACACACTTACCTCACCTCCATCAGTGCTACACAACACACTGACCTCACCTCCATCAGTGCTACACAACACACTGACCTCACCTACATCAGTGCTACACAACACACTGACCTCACCTCCATCAGTGCTACATAATACACTGACCTCACCTCCATCAGTGCTACACAACACACTGACTTCACCTCCATCAGTGCTACACAACACACTGACCTCACCTCCATCAGTGCTACACAACACACTGACCTCACCTACATCAGTGCTACACAACACACTGACCTCACCTCCATCAGTGCTACACAACACACTGACCTCACCTCCATCAGTGCTACACAACACACTGACCTCACCTCCATCAGTGCTACATAACACAGTGCTACACAACAACCTGAGCTCACACCTCAATCAGTACTACACAATACAGTGACCTCACCTCCATCAAAGAGGGGTGTTTCATATCTAAAATCTGTACTCTATTATACCTGTGTTACACAGTCATTGTAACACTTTTCCTCCCTCATCTCGAGTGATCATATTTTCATGAACTGTCTTCAAACACATATCATCAGGTCTCTCCTCTCTCCACTGTTCAGGTGTTTCAGTTCCAGAGGGCCTCGCTGGATGGAGTCCTGCTGCTAGAACGCTCCGAAACATCACCAACAACTCGGACATGCAGCCAACCAGCCGACCTGCTAACCCAGCACACGTAAGAGACCAGAGCGGGTCACATGATCAGTTTCTCATCTCTGCTGTCAGTGTGCACCTGTCATCACACTCCCCTGTGAACCACAAGGACACACTGAGATCCTTCATGTCTTCTTCTCCTCTGTCCTCTTCCTGCAGATCCTCCAGAATCTCACATCCAATCAGACAAAGCCACTAGAGCAGCAGACTAATCAGAGCCATGCTCAGACTCCTAACAGTACCAACCCCCTCCTCTTCAGTCAGTCCAAACCAGGCGGCCATCCCCTCACAGCTGAGCAGCAGCAACAGTTACTGCAACAGCAACAGCCCCACCAGGCTCCTCAGCAACAACACCAACAGCTACCACAGCAACAGCAGCATCCTCTGATGCACCTGCAGCAGCAGCAACAGATGATGCAGCTTCATCATCAACAACAGCAGCAGCAGCAACATCAGCAGCAGCAGCAGCAGCAGCCGCCGCCACAGGTGGTGCAACAGCAAGGTTTCTCACAGTTGCCCCAACAACAGCAACAGTTTCTGCAGCAGCAGCAACAAATGCACCAACAGCAGATGTTCTCCCAGCAGCAACAGCAACAGCAACAGCAGCAGCAACAACAGCAACAGCAGCAACAGCAACATGCGTTCTCCCAGCAGCAGCTGAGGCCCCAACAACTCCTGCGACCGGGTTTACAACAGCTGCAGCAACAGCAGGCGCTGCAGCAGCAGCTCCAGCAGTTTCAACAACAGCAGCGCATGCAGATGTTACAACAACAGCAACAGCAACAGCAACAACAACAACAACAACAACAACAACAACAACAGCAACAGAGTCAACAACAGTTACATCAACAGCATCTACAGCAGCAGCAGCAGCAACAACAACAACAACAACAACAACACTTTCTGCAGCAGCAACACATGCAGCAGATGCAGCAGCTGCAGAATCAGCAGCAGCAGCAGGCTCTGCAGCAAAACCAGCAGACCCTGCAACAGCAGCAGACCACTATGCAGCCTCAGATCCAGCAGACCCCTCACATCTCCCAGCTGTTTGGACACGAGCCCGGGCAAGACAGTGAGTATGAAAATAATCTGAAGGTGTGGGGTCGGATGGTTCCAGGCTGAACATCCAGTACCCCTTCAGTCACCTGAGACACTTGTGTGACGTGTGTGTTGTCCTGTTTAGTTCCTCAGGACGGCTTCCTGCTGGGCTGCGTGTTTGCGATCGCTGATTACCCGGAACAGATGGCTGACAAACAGCTGCTGAACACCTGGAAGAGGGTAAGACATGCACTCAGACAGAGGGGAGGAGCTAAAATCACTGTAATGATCAGAGCTGGTCACATGTTCATCATGTCACAAACAAACTGACGACATGTGATCATGGTCCCTCAGGTGATCCAGGCATGTGGAGGAGCCGTGGACCCCACACTGACCAGTCGCTGCACACACCTGCTGTGTGAGAGCCAGGTCAGCGCCATGTATGTACAGGTAAGTGACTCAATCAACCAATCTTTACTTGTGCAGTGCCAAATCGCAACAATGAGTGATGATATGAGGACAGGTTCAGCCTCTGATCTCACTTTGTCGTACACTAGGTGTGCCCCTCTGTGTGTTCGTATGTTCTCCTGGATGATCTGTAACCAGGTGTGCTCCTGCCTGTGTGTTTTTACCTGACAGGCTCTCAGAGAGGGGAAACGCTGTGTGACGGCTCACTGGTTGAACACGGTTCTGAAGAGGAAGAGGATGGTCCCTCCTCACCGGACCTTACACGTGCCCTTTGCCTTCCCACCTGGAGCCAAACCCTGCTCGCAGCATGTATGAAAACCTCCGTCCCACAGTTCCATGTGCTTAGAGACAGTCACAGGTGTACAGATACACATACAGCTCACAGGTATCAGTGAGTACTCGGTGTGTGCACCATGTTTACATTTAAAACACTTTCAAAACAGCAAGCCACACAGAGTAACGCACATCAGGGCAGACACTACTAAAGCCAATTAAGGCAAACCACTGTGAGCTACATGAATCAGTGATATTTAAGCTTCACATCATGCCTATCTCACAACATCATTTCAATAAGATGTCCTCTGTCTGTGTGTCAGATCATCTCAGTGACCGGGTTTGTGGACGCTGACAGAGACGACCTGAAGCTGATGGCTTACCTGGCCGGGGCACGATACACGGGATACCTGTGTCGCAGTAACACTGTGCTCATCTGTAAAGAGTAAGAAACTGCCATCTACTAAATACTACTACTGTCTGTAACACTGCTGTTGTCTTCACTAGTGATGCAAAGATACCTGATGACAAAAGATCAGTCCACACGAGAGAGGATTCAAATCTGTGAGATGGAAAGTTTAAACTGAGTCCCTTTTTCAAACAGCAGGGTTAAAAACCAGACAGGAAACTAAAATGCACAATGATCTATTTTATTACCATAAAAGGTTCATAAATAGACTCCAAAACAAGTAAAACACTACTTAGCAAAGTCAAATAAGAGTCACAGTCTGAGGTGCAACGTTCCTTCCACTGTCTCTGAACTTTCTCTGATGCTGCTCAATGCGGCCCGCCTCATGTTGACTCCTTTCAAGGAGACAGTTTTCCCGGGTCGGAGTTTAATGACTACAAATCCCTGCATGCCCTTGCCCCCCCAATACCTGGCTGACGACCTCCACCAACACACTCCATCCCGGAACCTACAATCTTCAGACCTGGGTCTCATCTCTATCCCCCAGACTAAGCTGCAGACCTTCAGTGTGGCAGCCCCCACTCTGTGGAACTCTCTCCCTCCAGAGAACCACAGCGCCCCAAACTTTGACAGTTTTAAAAAAAGCAATCAAAACGCACCTTTTCCTCAAGGCCTTTCCGCATTAGATATCCCCACCTACCCCCCGGACCCCCTACCTGACCCTGTGAAGCCACTTTGGGTTTCTTGAAAGGTGCTATATAAATCTGAGTTATTATTATTATTATTATTATTATTGTTATTATTATTACTATTATTATTATTATTATTATCATCTACCGACCCAGGCCAGCGTGAAGTAGTGTTGGCAGACACTAGCTGCTCTGCTGACGCTCCTAGTTGGGGTATCCCTCTTCTCCGTGCCGTTCTTGCGCGCCGGCTGCTGAACACATGGATCTCCGTCTCCGCACTCCATCGCCTGTTTCCTTTTCCTTCATTGTTGGGAACCCGTTGAAACTCGTCCTTCTTTCAGTTTGCACCGTCTCTCACTATGCACCCAGCGTCCTGTTACGTTCCCCTTTGCGGCAGACTGAAAGCTCCTCTTGTATTGTTCTCCTTGTCTGCAGCCTCCGCCGCACCTGCTACTGATGACCTAATTAAAGGTGGAGGTGTGACTCACCAGGTCCCAGTTCAGTGTCTTCTAGACACAGTCCACAGATTAAAACATTTAAAACATCATAAAATCAGTTCATAAGAAACATTACGCAAATTCATAAAAACACAGCAATCCATTCAACTATTACTAAAACATACATGCAAATAAAAATGTAAACAAACACAAAGAATCCTCATTTCTGACCCTGTCACACTGACATCCATAAACTCGCAGATGTTCTGTCTCTGGAGTAGCTGTGTCAGATCTCCACACCTAACAGAGAGAGAGAAGAGGCATAACAGACAGCAGAAGTGCTTCTGTGGTGTGAGGCGGCTGTGGCTCAGTGGGTAGAGTGGGTCGTCTATCAATCTGAAGGTTTGCGGTTCGATCCCATGTGCATGAATGAGATTAACACTGATGGTCCCTTACTGTAGCAGCCTCTACCATTACCTGGGGAGTCCACAGGATGCGTGTGCGCCACGTTACGGCTGCGCAGCGTGTTTGCTCCGTCCGAGGGCTCGCGCCCTGGTCCACAGGACGCGAGTTGAGAGCGCAGAGCAGAGCAGGCAGGAGCAGCTGGATCCAGCATAGAGAGAACCACATACAAACAACAGATCACAGAGCCTTTCTGTGGTGGAATTTCTGCTCATTTGGAGAGTATTCCATTACTTTTGTGCTTTAATCATCACTGAGTATGCTGCAGAACTGTTAAGTTTCGATGAGTTTAATAATAATAATTTGGCTCTATTTTGTTGTCCTGTTACCTTCTGACACAGTGATCTTATCTTAAAGTCCTGTTACCTTCTGACACAGTGATCTTATCTTAAAGTCCTGTTACCTTCTGACACAGTGATCTTATCTTAAAGTCCTGTTACCTTCTGACACAGTGATCATCTTAAAGTCCTGTTACCTTCTGACACAGTGATCTTATCTTAAAGTCCTGTTACCTTCTGACACAGTGATCATCTTAAAGTCCTGTTACCTTCTGACACAGTGATCTTATCTTAAAGTCCTGTTACCTTTTGACACAGTGATCATCTTAAAGTCCTGTTACCTTCTGACACAGTGATCTTATCTTAAAGTCCTGTTACCTTCTGACACAGTGAGCATCTTAAAGTCCTGTTACCTTCTGACACAGTGATCATCTTAAAGTCCTGTTACCTTCTTACACAGTGATCATCTTAAAGTCCTGTTACCTTCTGACACAGTGATCTTATCTTAAAGTCCTGTTACCTTCTGACACAGTGATCATCTTAAAGTCCTGTTACCTTCTTACACAGTGATCTTATCTTAAAGTCCTGTTACCTTCTGACACAGTGATCTTATCTTAAAGTCCTGTTACCTTCTGCCACAGTGATCATCTTAAAGTCCTTTTACCTTCTGACACAGTGATCATCTTAAAGTCCTGTTACCTTCTTACACAGTGATCATCTTAAAGTCCTGTTACCTTCTGACACAGTGATCTTATCTTAAAGTCCTGTTACCTTCTGACACAGTGATCTTATCTTAAAGTCCTGTTACCTTCTGACACAGTGAGCATCTTAAAGTCCTGTTACCTTCTGACACAGTGATCATCTTAAAGTCCTGTTACCTTCTGACACAGTGATCATCTTAAAGTCCTGTTACCTTCTGACACAGTGATCTCATCTTAAAGTCCTGTTACCTTCTTACACAGTGATCATCTTAAAGTCCTGTTGTAGTGACCTGGATCACTGATATGTGTCTGTTTGTAGCTTACATCCAGAATTGATGAGTATTTCTGATCCATACGATCTCTAAACGGTCGGGAGTCCGTATATGGTGTTTTATTTTGAGATTGGTGGATGTTGCATGCGATCCTCGTGCCTGACTTCCTGTCCAGGTCGTTCTTTTCTGTGCAGATTGACGCGTGCTGGGCGCGGGCTCTGTCGAAAATGCACTTAAAGCGTATCTCTGGCGGAGCGGCACGGGGACACACTCGGAGACGGAGCCGTAACGTAACGCCAAGCGCCCTGTGGACCCTAGAGCATTGACTAGAATGGGAATGTATGCGTGGCGTTACGTTACGTATGCGTGGCGTTACGTTACATCTGTGCCGCGCAATGGGCAGCCGTAACGTAACGCCACGCGTCCTGTGGACCCGAGGCTTAAGTGATTGAATGTGGTGTGAATGGGTGAATGTGACGAGTAGAGTTAAAGAGCTTTAAGTGCAGTGAAAGAAAAGAGATCTAGAAGTACCATTCTGACTCTCCAGGGGCAGACCTGCCAACACTCCCGCTTTTTAACTTATTCTCCTGATGTACTCCAGAGTTGTTATTTCTCCCGATAATTGATAAATGTTTTTTGACAGCAGGTAAGCACAGACACACAGACACTGAGCGACAGGTAGATCTGTGACACCGGCACCTGAAGTGTTCATTAGACGAATTGTTCTGAGTTCAACAAACTTCTGCTCTGTTTAAAGATTTGATTCATCCCTCATTAAAGTGGGTTAGCCCTGTTCTTATAGCTAACTGAAGTTGTGACGTGCGATAACGCAGCATCCTCTTTAAAGTTCATCAGGAGAGTTTAGAGCTGTGTGAATCTGATGACAGAGTGCTGACAGTGTCACTATCACAATATCACAGGTGAAGTTATGACATCACTAAACTCTACCTGATGCAGAGGAAATCTCTTCCTTCTTTAAATAAAGAGCAGAAAGCAGCAGAGGCTGAGGATGCAGAGGTTACTGTAGGTCAGATCACATTTAGCTGTATGTAATAAATAGGATTTAAAGGACCCAGATAAATAACTTTAAAAAGCACATAGAGATGTAGATTCATGTTACACAGACTCCTTCATTGAAATAATATTATAATGGTGTTAACATAAAAATATGGTGTCAATACAAACCCCTCTACCTGGAATATGTGTGTGTTACTCCTCACTGCAGTGACTCACTCTACTCTCACTCTTCAACATGTTGAGGAAGTTTATCATATTTATAAGACATGGATTTTTTAAATGTTGTATGTTTTCGTTGCTATATGTTACTGCACACCTTGAAATGAAGAGACATTTAAAGTAATGACTTACATATCTGTTTATTAAATGTGTTAATCTGTAGTTCAGGGTTATATATGGACCGGGTTGCTGGGTATGGGCTGATTTTACCACACTCCATAAAATCTCCCTATTTATCACAGTCCAATGTTGGCAGGTATGCAGGTGGCGCTAACACATCCAACATCTGTACTGCTGATCCTTCTTCAAGCTGTTAGATGAAGTCTCACACACTAGCTGAGGATGTGATGTCTACAGTTTAGATCTGAACTCCATGTGATGTGTCCTCAGATAACATTTCTGGTGACGGACTGAAGAATCAATGAAATGATTGATGGATTGATGGATAAATTGATGGATTGATTGATTGATCTCTCTGTGTGCAGACCCAGCGGACTGAAGTATGAGAAGGCGAAGGAGTGGAAGATCCCGTGTGTGAACGCACAGTGGCTGTGTGACGTCCTGCTGGGAAACTTTGAGGCTCTCAGACAGATCCAACACAGCCGATACTCCAACTACA